>NW_010201410.1:0-13061 GCF_000695765.1 Mesitornis unicolor
GTCTTTTCCAACCGAGTGATTCTGTGTGTCTCTGTGTGATATTCTTTGGAAAGCCTTCCAAGCAAATGTCTAAATACAGTTAGCCTTTTTTGGTGATCTGTGAAAAACTGTGGTTACTCTCATAGGAAGTTGTTGCATTTTTAATACGTCTAATATTTTTTTCATCTGCTTACAGATGACACAATGTATCAATTGTTGCTCAGCACTTGGAAATATATGTAGTGTGTGTTTTTCAGGATGGGAGCTGATCTGGAGAAAGGGAGAAAGGAAGTATAAGGAGGACGAGATTCTTGTAATGAAGTTGTGGTGTTAATGCCAGGAAGTTAAAGGTAAAATGTAACAGTTTGTCACAATTATGTTTCATATTGGCAGGTGTTCTGAACTTTCTGTTTGATAACTAGACATATAAATTTCAGTTCTTAGAGCTTTGCAGCCAATTTAAGGGCTCATTTATTTCCTTGACAGCAAGATATATATGCTGCCTGGCATAGTGGATGTCTGGGGCCAAATCCACCACTTTGTTGCTTGTGTGTCTCGTGGGAAGTAAATAGTAGCAATTTTTCAGCACAGGCATACAGGCACAAGGTGTTTAGCAAATAAATGAGCATAAGATGACCTGTGGTGTCCTGAAATTACTAAAATTCATGAATAATATAATGATCTATAGATTGTTAGCAGAGGGCTATAGCAAAGGCTAATTTGCAGTCATTGAAGCTTTACAAGATAATTTGTAACTTTTGAAAATTTAATGACTTCATCAGTTTTTACCTTTTTTTTACCAATATAATTTTCTGAAAGCTACCTTCAGCAGAGATCTTCTGTCTAGATATAATCACAGTCACCTGTATCATCGCATTATGAGTACTTAACTGACTTTATCTGAAGTTTTCTTTCTTTTCACCCCTAGAGTATGGTAACTACAAAAATGTGTCTTTATCTTATGAAGACATATTTTTCATTTTGTTAAATCTTGTTAGAATATAGAACAATTATAAGAAAAAAATATCAATGTAGTAATGCAAAGAGAAGAGGAATTTGAAAAAAAAAAACAAACCAAAACAAACTATAAACAAACAAAAAACCCCAAACAACATAAATCTAATGAGCAAACTACAGCTCTGTGGAAATAAGAGAAAGCAGCCTAAAACAGGATCAAAGAAATGACAGAAAAAATTAAAAGGCTCAGCAAATAATGTCATTCAAATTATGCAGCATTTAGTTAAGACTTCAAAAAGAAAAGAAGAGGTCTCTGAGCTCAGGTTCTTGATCACATTTCATTTTATTTATTTATTTACATTAGTCACTAACACATCTGTACTGAAATAACCAAGACAGCAGGGACCGAAACCACAGTTGTTCTCTTCTTCACCTTAAAGGCTCATCACTTACTATAGCTGTTTAGTTCTCCTAGTTTCAAACATTTTTAATTCTTTTCAGTACATGACATCTTCACACTTGCTGTCTCCAAGGTACACTACAATTGGAGAGAGCTTTGCATTCTCTTGGGTGTTATTGCAGGAAAATAAGATGCAAGGCAAGAAACTGGCATAGTTTAAACTCTTAAGACTCTGTTTACATATAGCACTGCAGAAGTATGCTTTTTTCTGTAGCTTATTGCTTGCATTTTAAAAGATGCCACTGTTTTAGCTTATCTGAAGTATCTGTTTTACCTGTCTCATGTATTTCCTTTACAAATTTAGAAAAACATACAAACTTCACCACTTTTTTGTTTGTCCCCCTTTCTACACATTGATGCCCACCCCTCAGTTGTATAAAGGTAACTATATGTTAATGGCATCTTACCTAATGATATATATTTAAGAAAGAAAAGATCCACCTATTATTACGGTAGATGTAGTCCCACACTAGGATTTAATGGGGACTAACACCTTTTAATACCAAACGTAAGTATCAGAGGAATGTTCCATTTGCAATAATATACATTTATTTTGGGAAAGATTTACACTGTGGTCTAGAAAAGCAAAAGTAGAAAATGGGACCATCCTCTCTGTAATCTCTGCTTTCCTTAAAGCACATTCTTAATTAAGGAAGTTGAATTTTGAAACAATTTAAAAATGAAAGCTAATTAACATCATTCTGTCAATGTAGAGAAATAGTGACATTTGGCAGATACTTGAGAAGTACTTTAAGGGGATATTTACAGCGAGAATATTAGAGAAAGAGAAAGTACAAATGAAATCAAGCAATATCTGGAAAATTCAATTTAAAGAAAAAAGTATTCAAAGGAGGCAAGTGAAAGTTAAAAGAAATGAAATGAGCAGCTAGTCTGCTTATTTTACAATTTTAATTGCTTTTAAACCTTTAGAATACATCTGAAGGCAAAAAAAATGTAAAATATATTCATTTATGCAGTCTTCTTTCTTTTTATTTTAAGTATTCTCTGACAATGCAGAACAAATTTCTCTTTTTAAAATGTTCTTGAGTCAAGATTGAAAAATTATTACTTCATAAGTACCACTCCACGGAATATTTATATTGCTCTTCAAGTTGTACTTTTGAGGAAAAAAGAGAAGAAAATAATTCATTTGCAGCAATAAGTTTCTCTAGACAATAGACTTCCTGGGCGAGACTTCACATAGGTAAACACAGTGACCTTGCTCTTTACAGAAGTTGTGCATAATTTTTATCTTAATCAGAGCATATGGACCATCTAATTAGTCCCAGAGCTTCAGAGTTGGTGCTTAAAACACAGTAAGTGGGAATTTTGCATTAAAAAGGTTAACACAGATGATAGAATATCTGGGGGCTTTTTGGTCTTGGTTTTATTCTCCTCCTTAGTTGAAAAAAAAATATATCCTTCTGAGGTTTCTTGAGCACAGTGTCTAGAAGGAGAAAAAATGAATAAATAAATTAAGACTAGGGATCCTGATCATGTCACCTTTACTGGTCTGCTACAAAACCACTTTCCCTCCTCCCTCATTTCATTTTGCCTTGATCATGCTTCCCCAGGAAATGAAGCTGTCTGAGCTGAAGGCAGTAGAAAAATGAAGCAGAAGTTTAATAGCATTTTTACTTTGCACTGTTTTCTGCTTTTTTCTCCTTTTTTTTTGGTTCTTTCATGCTATGAATAGGCAGATTAGTGCTATATCACTTTTTTAGTAGTGAAATCATTAACATTTTCTCATAGCATTCTACCAGTTTGATAGTTTACAAGTTGCTTTGGATGCCCCAGAAAAGATCGGCCTCTTGCAGACACTGTAAGCCTGTCATGATGGTATCAGGCAAAGACAAAGCACCTGAAATTCCTGCATGCTTGAACATACCATGGTGCTGCCTTTACCTGTTTGGCACCCAGGGGGATGAAACTCAATAAACACAGGATTCTCTGGAATTACATTTTTAGATCATACTAAGCTGTAACATTGCTATACTTCTCTGGTTGCATAAAGTTATTTTCTGAATTGTTAAGGTTGCTGGATAACTAAATTCACTCTAAAATTGCATGGCAAAGCTTATATACTCTGTAAGTAGAGAAACAGAAATTAACGTTATCTACCAAGATGAAGGAGAGACTCCTGCAGCAATGAGGCTGTAGAACAAAAACATTCAATTTTTCATCATCTTAACACCATGTGAAGTTCCCCTGTTTATTCAATCTCTTTATCAAGGTCTAAAATAATCAGCTTAACTGTTGAACGTAGCACAGACTTGACTATGTAACACATCTGTGAACTAAACCATTAAATCCACTTAATCAGTCACTGAATTTAACTTGAGACCCTGATCTAGGTGCCATTTTTCTATTGGGGGCCGTGGTATATATGCCCACCAGAATTCTTCCAAGGGTTACCTCTATACAGGTTGTCATTAATTGCTTTCTTTGCACTAAGCAGACTCTGCACTAACACAGCACTTTCTTTGCATTACAACAACAGTGTATATGCCAGCACCACAGCTATCCAAAAAGAAATACACTGCGCCTGTTCAATAACCTTCAGGCAGGGAGATATGTGAACCTCACCAAGCAGATGCATTAGACCTATTAATCCTCTGGTCTGATAATTCTAATAGGCAGCATTCAAGCAAGTGAATTTAATGAGCTTAGTGCAGTCAGAGCAATTTCAACTATTTTCACATATTTGAGTATTTCCTTGTTTCACCTTTTTAGTAAATCTCATTAAAACCACACAGACTCATCTAACTTTCTTGAATAGCCACTCTTTACAGAACCGTACAAACTAAGTGAAATTAGTGAAGTATTCTGAGAGCTGCTTGGCATTGGCCTTGAACTGAAACTTTTATCATTTGTATATGTCTGAGTAGGGCTCACTGGATAAGACCCTGAATTACATTGTTGTTATGCTTAAGGCTATTATACATGTACTTTATACACAAGTTAATTTTAAAAGTCCTTCTTTTTACCTGATGCTTTAAGCAGAAAGTAACTCAAAATGAAATGCAATTTCTTGAATATCGGAATGCTGGTGGGTTTTTTTCTGGTCACTTAAGACACTGACAACTAAATACTTAAACTATAAATGCTAATGTGGATTAAACTTTGCAAATGAAATTTTCCAGCATAACTATAGGTCCTGGGAGGATTATTCCTTTTAGTAAGCTAAACTAAAATGTACAGATGGAATAGCTGCTTTAAGAAGACAGCATTTTGTGCGAGCTTCTGCATACAATCTCTGTGCAAATAAAATAAAACCCCTCTTAATTAGTGTAAGAATGTGTCTGAGGAAGTCTAAGGCTTTATACAACAGAAGAGTTGCATGAATGCCGTAGTTAAATGATACAACAAAAAGCTGTGAGGTGAAATGCCAAGATTATTAGCCTTTCTTCTTCTTAGACTATAGATAGATTCACAAATTAAAACAAAAGCAGGCATAGATTTTAAAATTTTCAGAAGACCTTTTTCCAAAAAAAGTTTTCTAATTTGATCCTCCATCACACAAATAACAAAAAATTTCCACTAATGTATAAGACTGACAGAAGATACCAAACTATTCTAGCAAGAAAGAGAAATATTGTCTAGATGGTCATAAGGGCTGTACCTATACTAGTGAATTTGCCACCACTTTTCGTAAGTGGGATCTGCCCGTCTTCTGATTTCAGTCTCACACTGTGAGATCCAACAGCAACATTACTTGAAGGCCAGGTGCATAACATGGAAGAAACAGTGATGCCATAATACCCATTGTTATTACACCTGGCTGAAGATCAGTCTAGGGTGCTTGGGGAAGGGGGAAATGAAGGTTCCCTACTTATTCTATTTGTTGAAATAGCAACAGCAATACACATATGGTAAATATTTATAGGAAGCACACCAAGTTCTTCTTTTTTTTTTTCTTTTTCTTTTACCTTGGTTTTTCAGACATTGCATCACGTCCATGTTTAAACTGTATTACAGTCATATGTTTTCTAGTTTAGTAATAATCTCAGTGTATGTCTATACCATATACACTGAAAGCACAACATTAATACTGCAGAATTTTGTTTTGTAAGTTAACTGATATGACACCCACAACCATGACAGGTGCCTCAGACTGTAAACCTTCACAAGAATCAGGGCAGATACTCAGATGATTTATCCAAGCTAAAGCCCCTGTTACTTTGAGTAACGTCCTACCACTACCACACTGTTGTGACTTCAAAATGTAAGCAAGTCATACTTCGTTAGTCACTGGTAAAAGTTAAAAGACTGTCAGGCAGATTACATTCAAATAAATACTACTTCTGGTAATTTTTCAGGACTATTTGAGTAATCCGTTGGATTTTTTTTTAAGAAAGTATTTTTTTTGTAGTATTCTAAAACAGTAATTAAAAGTTTATACTTAAATAATTTTGAGGAACTCACTATTATAAAGAATTATCTTATTTATAACAATGTAATGTTTACCATTACGTTATTGAAATGCAATGTCACACTCCTGCTACAGAATTTTGTATTCTGAGTTACTCCTAATTGTGATTGCCAACAGTTTTTCAACGCATCTTTGTCTGCAAGCCTCTATGTGCAGCAATTAATGTCCACAAACCCCAGATAACTGTGGAAAAGGCATTTGTACAAACACTGCGGTTATGGACAACTTTTACCAGAACTGGCACCTCTACTGGGAAGTCACAGTAGCTCTTGTGCTTCAGGATTACAGGTTTATATTTTGAATCGCACAGTAGACATTCTGGTTCCATTCATGAACTGTGGTTCATTGTACTATGTAGTCTCTACAAGAGCTTTGAATCAAACAGATGGAGAAATAAGAAAGGGAGGTGACTAAAGAGAAAGACACAGTTTTTAATTAAAATGAGAGGTAGCCAGTTTGACACCATTCCGTACTACAGTAAGAACCATGGTGAGAATCATGGTCTATTTTTGTTCTGATGCTGACTGACTCCTTCTGTGATCTCAGCCAAATTAATTAGGACCTAATTCTGTCAACTTCAGTCACAGTGATTAATTCTTTACTCAGTGAGAAATCCTATATATATCAGAAAGTTGGGACGTACACTGAATCTTTCACAAATAGCAGGAGGCTGAAGCCACTCAAAAATTGATCCCTTTCAGTATGAAATGTGTATCACTGACTTCCCTCTAATCACCAAAAATGCACTGTGTACGGAACTGCAATAACAGTTGAAAGAACCAGTTTTTTTGGTGGTTTTTTTTTGGTTGTTGTGTTTTTTTTTCCCCTGGGAGGTTTCAAAATTTGCTACATCTGTCCGATAGTGCTAATAGTGGCCTTGGATATAAGATATTTGCAAATTGCATGATCCTACAGGTTGCATGACTACAGAACATAATTTATATCAGGGAGCTGTCAAATCTGGTAACTTGATAGAGGCAAAGCTACTGCAGCAGCCCCAAGCCTCCAGGTCCAACCAATAATGAGGCTGGCCACATATTCCCAGTGGGCACATGTGCACATAGCACAGATATCCACCACATTATGTACACAGCTGGCCACATAGATCAACACAGATGGAAACATTCATCACTCACAAAGACACAGACAACACAAAGTGTCATCCTGTTCCCATCTCTGGCTATATATGTGTGCATATGTATACATACATATATATGTATCTAAGTATACACATACATATGTACCTGGTGAATCCCTTCAGCAGCTGAGCTCACCTAGTCTGTCCTTGGATCCCCGTCTCTCCAGCTGTTAGTGCCTGGACATATGAGCCCCCAAGGCCGCAGTCCAGTTGCTGGTCCAGACCACTGCACACACATACACACAAAGGCACATATGCAACCTGATATCCCAGTCAAGTCTCAGACCCCATGATCCCTCCATCAGCTCCCTGGGACTCCTCTGGTCCCTCTAATAGCCAGCTTCTTCTGTGGTCTCACCCCTAGAGATGCACACAGACTTTCCTGGCTCCCAGGTCACTACAGCTACTCACCTGGCTCATCTGGCATGATCTTCATTAGAGATCATACATAGACATTTGCATTTGGACTGGTTATTGGTGCCATGGACACATGGGCCTCTGGTCTGACTCTAGTCACTGTCACTCAGACCCCAGTGCACACACATGCACACACAAGAGAGGTCCCCTCACCCAGGAAAGAGTTAGAAGGGAATTTAATGAGAGGGTAGACAGATTGTGTTGATCAAGTGTACGGCATGGCTGAAAACTGTACAGACCAGTTAACTATGTACATGCAAATATCCTTTTTTATCTCCTTACCCCTCTATTTTCCCATGCATGTTCCACTTCAGATCACCTATGTCTATCCCTCTGTCCCTTTCCTCTTGGCTTGTCCTCTAAATATTGCTTAATAAACCTTATGTAATTCTAAATGCTCTTCCCTTACATCCCATAAGGTGTTGCAAAACTCCTAGGTAGTGACTCATTCTCGTTCTGTAAACTCATTGAAAAGATGTTCCCATTATCATGGGATGGGTGTCATGTCTGGACCATGGGGCTGAAGTTATCCTAGGACAGCACTGGCAGTGGCCTGCACAGACTGTCTAGTACTCTGAACTTAGGATCCCACTTACTATTGTGCTTCTGTGTTTATCTAAGCTTATGTAGATGGGCCATAGTGGGCCTGGGTATAACCCAGGAGCTCTCCCTCCTACCTTGCTTCCTCCAGGCTCCCTTGTGTGTGTGGAGAGGAGATTTTTAGCAGCCAACCTAAAAATTGGTTCTTGAGTATGACATTCTTCCCTATATAACCATGGCACCATTCTTTAACGTTTAGGAATTGCAGGCAGAAAAGACTGTGAAAAAAAACCCAAACAAACAAACAAAAAATGAAACAAAAAACCTAAGACAAAAAGATAGAAATGGCACGAGTGAGTGAGGAATGCAAACTGCAAACGTAACCAAGAAAACTTGAAAAGTATAGTGTACAAGTTAGAGTAACTTTGGAGAACTCAGACTTTGTATTTAGCATTTATATAGTCAAAAACCTCAATTGACATTGACCTTGGGAGCAAAATGGGGCAATATTTTCACTTGGGTGAACTGTTATTGGAGAGTTTCTCTAGTGTATTAGGCACAAACATGCATTCCATCAACATCAAGTATATGTTATCTTTTTCATCACTTTTCATTTATTTTGTGCTAACATTGTTATTGTGGTAGGTACAGGTAAAAAAATTACTTTGTCCAAGAGTTAACATCATCTCTGGCATAATACTATTGAAATCAACTGACTTTGCTATATTTTTTTTCTTTGCAGGAAGCTCTGAATATTTATTTTACCAGTACTAAAATAGACCATATCACTAAAAATACTCCACAAAAGTTACTTTATTGTTATTACTTTTAGATTGTAAGATAAATTTAGTTTTAATTTTCAGGAGTGAATCTCCAGTTTGAAAGCTTCTAAGTTCAGTCTGAACTGATAAAATGCAACTAATATACATATCAAGCTGATCTGCCAATGAGAAGGTGCATTGCTGGAATGTCCTAGCATATATGACTTTTATTATGTTATAATTCAAAACAAAGGATTGACATTAGTGATACTGACCATCTGTCGTGGTTTAGGGCTGGGCTGGTCAGTAAGTGCTGGACAGATGCTCTCTATTAACCCCTCTCCCCCGCATCAGAAGGGGAGGAGAAAGAGGACAAGGTACAGAGACTTATGGGTTGGAAAAGAAAACTAACAGATTTAATGAAACAATGATACAAATAGTACAGGATAATAATGTAAATAGAAAAAAATGAAATATATACAAATATGTAGAAATATGTATATAAAACCAATATAAAATCCTCCCCGTAACCCCCTCTCCAATGACAATTACATCACCAGAGGTTCTGCAAAGGAGGGCACTCGAAAAGTCCCAGGCCAGACCCAGCAGCTGGTGGGAGCAGGATGCAGGAGTTCGACACATGGATCAGGGCCAGAGGCAAACGAACTAGCAGAGCCATTGTGGAAGAAAGAGGAAGAGAAGATCAGAGGGTGAGACCCTTGTGATCTCTCAGCTTTATACTGAGTATGATGTATGTGAGATGGAATACCTAGGTGGTCAGTTTGGGATCATCTGTCCTGTCTGCTCTACTCCGCAGGTGCAAATAAGGCACCCATGGTGTGACAGTGGCCTTGGCATGTTTACTTATCATACAAGCACTATCACTTTTAGAACTGAACACTATCTGGAAAAGCATGTCATTAGTTTCAGAAAGTACAGCCACTTAGAAGAGACTTAGCTGAAAAGTAAAATCACTAAATAAAGAATTAGTTCTATGTAGCTCAAACCAGGACACCATTCAAACAGCCACAAACATCAATTGGTAGGAGTTAAGAGAGACCAGAAAAACTAGAAAGATAGTGACTGTTTTATAGATAACACAGTAGCTGAGTTTGCTCAGACTGCTCTACCAGTAAAGACAGAAGTTTGTTTCGAGCCCTCTGTTATAACCTATTTCTAGAATACACTGAAATTGCTACCAGACATTTTGATTGTTCTTAAGACCTAAGATTTCATTTTAAGTTTCCACTTCATTCCAATAAAAAAAACTGTTCATGCTCACATAAATTGTTTTGCCTGTGGTGCTGGTTCAGCTACACATGGAAATGTCTAAGAAGAAACAATATCTGCTCCTTTTCTTCTGAATCTTTTCATCTGCCTATCACCCTCCCTATAGCTGGAAGAAAGAGAAAGCAAAACAGTGTTACTAAACTTCATAGAATCACAGAATGGTTTGGGTTGGAAAGGACCTTAACGATCATCTAGTCCAACACCCCTGCCTTCCATTACACTAGATTTCTCAAAGCCCCATCCCACTTGGCTTTGAACACATCCAGTGAGGAGGCATCTACTACTTCTCTGGGCAACTTGTTTCTGTGACTCACCATCCTCACAGTAAAGTATTGCTAATATCTAATCTAAATCTACCCTCTTTCAGTTTGAGACTTATCTTTTGTACTATCACTACATGTCCTTTTAAAAAGTCCCTTTCTGTCTTCCTGTAGACCCCCTTTAAGTACTGGAAGGCTGCTGTAAGGTATCCCTGGAGATTTCTCTTCCCAATTCTCTTAGCCTGTCCTCACAGGAGAGGTGCTCCAGGCCCTGACCATCTCTGTGGCCCTCCTCTGCACTCACTCCAACAAGTCCATGTCCTTCTTATGTTGGGTACCCCAGAGCTACAGACACTACTCCAGATGGGGTCTCATAAGAGCAGAGCAGAGCACCTCCCTCAACCTGCTGGTCACACTTCTTTTTAGGCAGTCCAGGATATGGTTGGCTTTCATGTGCACATTGCCATTGTGCTCACAGCACACAGCTCACCATCAGCCCCAAGTCCCTCTTCTCAGCACTATTTTCAATACATTCTCCACCCAGCCTGCATTTGTGCTTGGGATTAACCTGATCCATGTGCAGGACCTTGCACTTGGCTTTGTTGAACTTCATGTGGTTTCACAGGCCTACCTCTCAAGCCTGTCAAGGTCCCCCTAGATGACTTCCCTTCCCTCTGGCATGTCAGCTTCACTGCACAGTTTGGTGGTGTCAGCTGAGAGTGTACTCAATCCCACTTTCCATGTCACCGTCAAAAATGTTAAGAGAGTGTGTGTTCCAATACTGACACTTGAGGAACACTAATCAACACTGATCTCCACTTGAACATTGAGCTGTTGACCATAACTCTTTTAGTGCAGCCATTTTGCCAACTCCTTAACCACTGAGTGGTCCATCCATCTAATACGTCTTTTCAATTCAGAGACAAGGCTGTTGTGCAGGATACTGTCAAATTCTTTGCACAATTCCAGGTAGATAACATCAGTTGCTCTTCCCTTGTCCACCAACACTATAACCCCATCATAGAAGGCCACCAGATCTATCAGGCCTGATCTGCCCTTAGTGAAGCCATTTTTGCTGTCACCAATCACCTCCTTGTTTCTGCCTTAGCATAGTTTCCAGGAGGAGCTGCTCCATGACCTTGCCAGGCACAAAGGTGAGACTGACTGTAATTCCCAGAAATTCCTTTTTTCCCTTTCTAAAAATGGGGATTTTGTTTCCCTTTTCCCAGTCAGTGGGAACTTCAATGGACAGCCATGGCTTCTCAAATATGATGGATAGTGGCTTAGCAAATACATCTGCCAGTTCCCTCAGGACCCACAGATGCATATCATCAGGTCCTGTGGACTTGTGCACCCTTAGGTTCTTTAGAAGGTTTTGAGCTGCTACTCCTATTGTGGGTGTTTCTTCATTCTCCCAGTCCCTGCCTTTGCCTTCTTGTGACTTGGGCACATTGCTTGAGCACCTGCTAGTGAAGACTGAGGCAAAAAAGTTGTTGACTGCCTCAGCCTTCTCCATATCCTGGGTAATCAGGTCTCTAGTTTTATTCTCTTTCATTGTATGTAGCATTATACCTTGAAGCTGTCTCCCCTGCAACTGCAAAATAGAATGGCATGATTTATCTTAAGCAGAATGAGATTTATACTCATGGGAATGTTGTCAGCATGAGCTCTTTTTCTGATTTTAAGACTGATAACTGACCATTTATTTTCTGCAGCAAGTTCAATACCTCCACAGAAGTAATTATATGCCTTTACATCTCCAAGAAAACTCTATTATAGATTTCACTTTAGTGACACTAACTCAGAAATAATCGAAAACAGAAATACTAGCACATTTAAGGGTCCCATAATGAACATAAGCCATCAGAATTAGAAAACATATTTAGATTGGTTTTAACATTTTGGAAGTTGGATAAGAATAGTTTGGGGGGAGGTGAGGCACAAACCATGCAATCCTTAGATAACTGTGAGAGACAGAACAAGTGTGGTACACTAGCAAATTAGCTATTTGGAATTATAAGCATGACAGGCGTTCATGAAATTAAATTATATCCCTTACATGAAAAAAATGTTTTTATTATACCCTTGCATACCTCTCTCCTTCAGGGAGATACTGGGGTTTTTTTGACCTATGATATTTGACCAGGCAAGGATTCTGTTTGCTTCTTCTGGAGATTTTTCACATTGCTCATTTTTCCTTATGTCTCCCATTGCTGCTCTATGTCCACAACATGTCTATTGATCATCAGATTGGTTTGATATTACCTAGTGATTTAACTGCTTCAAAGCCAGACACTAGAAGCATTGCATATCCTTTTCAGGTAGTCACAGTAACTGAAACACAGTAAAGTTCCATGGTTTCTGTCTTTTCTATGATGACAAATATTGCTCCTGTGCTTTTTCATAAACACTAACGAGAAAAGTAGAAAAATAGACACTCTGCAATTTTATTTCGTATCAAGAAAGTAGAATATCAAAATATAAACATCTGCTCTACAGAAAAAGCTGTCTTCATTAACCCTGTCTTTAAATTGCTTGCCTCCCAGTCTATATTTTGAGTAGTGCTTCTCCAAGATCTTTCTTCTTTTAATCTGTCATCTCTTCGAGAATCTTCTCTACTCTTTTTCCTGTCCTTGGTCGACCTCTATTTATTTTATTCCTGCTCTCTCTTTATTTCTCTGAATTTGCTACTCACAAACATGTCTCTGGGAAAAAAAAACAAACCAAAACAAAACAAAACAAACCCCAACAACTTGCCATTGCTGTTGCCTCTACATGAGATAGAATAGGAGCAAAAAACAGATACTGTTTTTCCTTCACTTTCCCT
>NW_010201410.1:13092-23950 GCF_000695765.1 Mesitornis unicolor
TTATATTATTAGTGTTTCGTAGACTCTACCACCATCTTCTCAAGCAATACATAGAACAATGTTTTTCTCTTCTAGTTCAGAACATTAGGACAGAAACTCATAACAAAAGAGCTCATTAGGAGTCTGACAGAATTCAGGTTGAGTCTTCATTTCCAGTTTTGAGAAGAGTTCCCAGACTTATTTGCTTAGGTTATGTCCCAAGGCCAAGAGATTATGCTTATGTACACCACTGCGCTCCATCCATCACATCCTGTAAAACCTGAGAGAAGCTTCAGCAACTTGCAATTTTCAGCTTTTGGGTTCTCACTCTCTAATCAGTTCAGATATAGTAAAATCTTCTCAAGCAAAGAGATGGGCTCCATCAATGAATGGAGTCCCAAGCAAGGACTCCCAGACTTCACAAATTCTGAACTTGCCCCAAGCCAGGAGCTCCTGATGGTTACAGAACTAGGATCTCCCCCAGCTATCTGTATTTTAGCAGTAATAAAACAGTTTATCTCAATTTTTCAGCAATTAGGGTAGGGAAAATTCTGTGGAGATCTCAAATAAACAATCTGTTTACATGTGTCTGTATCCATATGGTACAAATCCCTCCTTAGACTAGAATTTTCACATCTGTGCTTTAGGAAACGGATTGAAATAATGTGCTGTGATTTAGCTGGCAAGGGATTTTTGAAGGTGGCATGTGTGTGATTTGGGACCATACAAATACCACAGACAATTATTCTTATTAATATAATATAGAAGTCACAAAAGATTTCTGCTCATAAAATGCAAAGTGCTTTTGAAAATTCTCATTAAAGACAGGGGAGGAGGGTTTAATGTCTTCCTAAAACAAGCTTTGGTAAAACTGAAAATCTGCTCTTAAAGAGTGAGACAAAGAAAGAAGAGAGATGTTTCAGCTGTTAACTAATTCCACTGAAGTAATTGACATTCTAATACTAAAAGGCATTTGTTTTAAAAACTCTTTCACATTCTTCTCCAGTTTTCTGTCATTCTGTTCATTAAAGTCTAGTCAATTCTTTTTTTTTTTTGTACAAAAAAATGTGGGGCACTGCAGCAACAGTTCAAGCATTGATTCTTTTGACAAAAAGCATCAAGTTGGCAACTCAGTGCATGCAGAGTCCTGTAGAATCTGGGCACAGTCCCTAACTCAGGCTGCAGAGAGTGCCACAGACTTGGTAAGAAGTGACAGCATGCTGTGAAAAGCTGTAACTACAAACTGCAAAGAGTTAATCTGGGAAACAAGTTCTTGTTACTAGCACTTGATTTAGGATGGACATACATTTATAGAACTGTGAACATATACCTCATCATAAGGATTTCAGTTTTCTCTAGGCTTTATGACAAAAGCAAATAATTAAAAAACCTTCTCAGTTGAATTATTTTTTGCTGACTCTGTATATCTTTCTCTCTTTCAAACTCCAAATAATTTAGCCTTTGGAGCTGCTGGAGAGAAATTAGTACTTTTACTGCGTGAGTTATTGCACCTTGAAGTAGACATCCATGTCGACTGTTCCCAGGTAATGTGTACTTCTCTTCACCTGCTGAAATAGAGCTTGTTACAGATCTTAAAGCTGGGTAAGATAAATCCCTCTGTCTAATTCCACTCTTGGACATATAGAAGGGCATGGAAAGGAATGTAAAGAACTTGGTCAAATGACTACAAACTGTCGTAATTTGTTAAAAAAATATATAAAACTTTTATTATTTCTCAAGTATCTTAGTCTTGTTAAATTGTAACAGTCTTAGGTGACTAAAGCAGTGCTTCCTAAATTAACTCTCAGCATACTGTAGCAAGAGAATCCAAGCGAATGAATAATTTTCTATTATTCTGCAGAAACTGATATTCTTTCTATTGATTACTTATCTTAATGGAAATAAGGTTACTAAAGTAGAAAACTACAACATTACTTATTTTGAATTAAATGTCTTTGATACACTATATAATATATTATTCATAAATGTATTGTAGTTCCTCATTTTGATCAACTTAGGAGGAAAACAACCTCACAGTCTTCTGAAACTGTAGTGTCTGCAGTCAATATTAAAATACAGAAACATGTTTTAGAGATGTAGATGAATGAAGGATGAAAAACAGTGTAACAGAGGTTTAAACCAAGCTTATTAATACACTGCAATGAGTAATTCATGCTCCATATCATAGGAGTAGTGGAGGCCTGGTGGCTATGCAGCCCTGACATCTCTGAACTGTGGTTTCATCCATCCCTGGATGCATTTTTTGACCCCTCATTTCCGTGAGTTTTTAGATATCACATGCTAATACGGTACTGAGAAGAGACACATCTAAATAGCAAAACTCCCAATGCACAGGTGGTAATAGAAATAGATTAATATTTTAAGTAATGCACTGGTCCTACATCTAACATATTATAAAATAAAATATATCTGAAAACAGTTTTATTGCTTACTTTTCCTATTGCTTTTATTTTGTGGGAAACATATATTCCAAAGTAACTAGAAAAAGGTAATGTTTCAAAACTGTTATTAAACACGCTGGAAAATAAAACAAAGCAAATATAAGAGAAACCTGAATATTATGAAAATAAATACCCTGAAAAAACAGCAGATAATGCTAATAGATAAAAACACCAGGTATGAATTTGCCAAGGGAAGTTATTAGAACTGGAGCAAAATCTCATATTTTGGCTCCATTTCCATTAATCTACCTGTTTTGTATTTTACTTTCTGTTTCTTCATGGATTTTTTTGCACAGAATACTATGGAACAGTATGCAAATATTCATGTGAATTGGGTTTTTGCTGCTCTATGTTGTGTAATTTGTGTATTATGGTCATTATGTTTCCATGCTAATATCCTACCTATAAAAATTCTGTTACTTTTAAAACAAATAGAACAAAACTTATTAGATAATAGTAGTATATTTCATCAAGTGTATTTAATATGGTTATAACAAGAACTGCTGTATTAAAACAAAACTAAACCTGCTAGTACAAACTTCATATACTCAAGTATAATTTTAAATGTACGCATATACAATTGCTTACTATTAAAGCCACTCTTACAAGGAAGGGGTTATAAAATCAGCATTCTTTAACTGTGAAAATAAAGTTTTCCAGAAAATTCTGGAAGAGGAGAGATGCAGTATATATGAGAGAAAGTTCGGCATATAATTTCATTATGGCTAGTTGTCATGTTGGACAGTTGCATCACTTTAGAAGTGGTTAAACACAGAAGATATTAGTAAATAATTCTCTTTCCATGAATAGGAATATATTTTTCAAAAGGTTATGGTCTTATTCTTTTCATATCCTGACCATGGTTGTTTCTTTTCACAAAATATGCCCCTTCCTCGGTCTCTAAATAGTCAAAAAAAGTCTGAAGATACTTGGGTGCTGATTAGTTTCATACCGGAGAGCATCTTGCTGATATAGCTGCAAGGAGACTAACAGAAGAGGAGGGGACTGATCAGGCATTCAGTACTTGTTATCTGCCTCCCTGGCATCTTTATAGGTCTTATCTGAGCACACTGAAGTAATAGCAATTCCAAAACTCTTCTGCTCACGCTGTCATTGCATTGGTCATCTGCTATTAAGCTTTCTGGTGTCTGTTATCTGTTAGTGGATGGGGTGTTCATGAGACTTGGTGAGAGGATATTCTTGTCCTTACATAGCTCAGCTTTAACCATGCAGTTTCTCAGCTCAAAATGAGAATAAGTCCTAGAATTTAGTGTCTAAGCCTTTTGGAATTGCCTTCCATATGTACTAAATATAATGGACACATTCCAGGACAAAGTGTTTCTGCATATCCCAACTATTGTGCACTAAGTGTCTCTTTTCTTGAATAGTGATAGAAAATTTATAACTTCCTGTGAGATCTGACATTGGAATAATCAAGAATTCCTATTCAGAAAGATTTGTTTGGCTTTAGTGACTGGAGTACAGTAGCTTCAGGGTCACCAGTTCTCTCCTATCCAGTTCTATATTAGATGCTCTGTAATCTGATTCTGGAAAAGGACTAGAAACAGGGAAGTTAAAAAAATAAATCTGTGCTACGCTTATATTCTTTACCACAGAAATAGATTTTTCTGTGGTTTGTTGTTGTTGTTGTTGGATTTTTTGTTTGTTTTTTCCTCATGTGTAGTAAATTGTTGAGCTTGCTTCATTCAGCTCTTGGAGACCAGTAGACAAGTTCTAGGGTGTTACAGGCATTTACACCACTAAATAGAACATTAGGCTCATCTGCATCATTCTTGGATATTCCCTTCACCCCCAGCCCCAAAAAGCACCAAATCTTAAAGTCATTGTTATGCTTCAAGTAACAGAGAAGCCTTCATGGAGCCATTAGACTCTAATTAGGAGTAAGTAATAAATGATGCAGAACTGGGGAATTCTCATATATACTAACCCCCTAGAAAAATCAGCAGGTTGTCATAAAAATTGTCTATCACTGAAGAAAAACAGATACAGTGATAAAGAAGAAAACAGTGACTTTCAGGAAGGACATTTGTCTGTCTGTAATTGAAAGAAAAGGAAGAATAAATGTATGGCAGATAACATGATAACAATAACAAATATCTCAGAGAGGAAAGAAGTAACAGAAACAATATAGGTCAGTTAATAAATGAAGTAGTTGAAATAAATGCTGAATTAAAAAAATGGCCTGGACACAGCTCCTTTTTTCTTTTGCTTAAGTATTTTCAGCAAAAAAAAAACCTAAAAGAGAAATGTTGATATGATTAGGAATACCATGAAGATTTATTAAGATGAAGACTGCAGATGTGAGCATAGGCAGCACTTGAGAGAGATTCGCGTATAAGCATCAATCCATCTGAAAAGAATCATGGACCAGACTTCTGGAGGAACCCACTATTTACAGTTCCTATTTAGATGCCTGGACATTTACCAGACTATGAGCCTATCAAAACAGTTATGTGAATAACGAAGTATCTCAATGTTCAGCATACATGTCCCATAATGAGATCAACTGCCTTGGATCACTGAACTCCTGTGAGAAGATGAACACTTCATGTAGGTGAAAGAAATAGGACTACAGTTACCTAAAAATCTGGCATCTGGAGGATAATTTAAAGTTTATGCATGGTGAATTAATACCCTTATCAAGCATTTCAACTTTAAAACTAGATGATGAAGTAACAGAAGACTTTGTATTTTTTTTTAATAACAGGGATGTACAAAGGTATGCTGACAGCTATCCTAATGTTCTTGAATGCTACTGACAACATAGGAGCCAAAGCCAAGAGTTCCAAAGAAAGATGGAAAGAGATCTAAGCAGCTTGAGAAAACAGTAGCACTTGTTAATTCTGATATTATAGAGCCAATGGCAGCATTGCATGTCCAAGTTTGTTCAATGCATGTATTCATGAACATAGTTTCTGAACTGTAACAGATCTATCCTTTCAATCGTTCTTTTAATAAGCATACATAACCACCATGCAAGTATGTATACACATACATATACACATACTTAAGCATTTTTCAGTGCATCTTTTACTTGTACCTATTGACAAACACCAGTACTTCACAAATTTTTTTGCAACTTGAGAAATGGTAACAGAAAGAATTCCTCAGATGTTGGGTTTTATGTTGGTTTTCAAACATTTTCAATTAAGAATCTTAATGTCTCTCCAAAATGGCTGAAAGATCATAATAAAATGGTTCCAGTGTCCAGGAAACAATTTCAGAGCATTTATTAGCACAGACATGAACACCTCTAACATGGCAGCACCATTTCCTTTCTGGTGTTTGCTGTTATCAAGCCAGATCAAAGCATAGACAGAACAAATGCATAACTGTCTCAGGCCATTTATCTAGATACAGTCAGGTACCTCTGGAGGCCTTGTAGCTACAGACCTGAGACAAACTGTGCTGTTTCCTCAGCTACCGGGTACAATGATGTAGTAAACCAAACTGCCATTCAATAAATAACTTAGACTTATTTTATTAATTTCTAAATCTCTCACTATCAGATGAAAATGAAGGCAAATTAAGAAGAATTCATAGAATAACTGAAAAAGTTTTCAGAAGGCTAGATGGATTGGTTCTTGAAAGGAGATTAAATAACAATAATAAAAGTAAATATGTATACAATTTTTCATTAAATAAAAATGAGAGGGCGTCATTACAATAATTAGGTGGTTTTATACCATTAAAGAAAAATTAGGCATAATATTGCATAGTAAAAAAAGAGTATATATTAAAGAAATACAGTATAATTAAGAAAATTAAAACAAAATTACAACAATTTTAAGGAAATATTCAATTGTAATAAGGTCTACTAACCAGTGGAATGGTTTTCAATGATAAAGCTTCCATTGTTTACTGATACTAAGTAGAGAAACTGAATACTGAAAGGACTGTATTAAACTAATCTGAGGTTTGGTTCTGCCACACTCAATCATATTGATGATTTAGTAACAGGCAGATGGACTGGAAGATTGTAACAAATTTCAAGTACTTCAGTAACTGCCAACTTGGCATCTGGTTATGACGATCTAATACTGTGTGGCTATTCAATTGTCTTAAATGCAAAGACAGAAAAAAAAGTTAAAATATTTTATATTTTAGAGTATGATTAGCAAATATTAAATAAACAAAGTGAAAGCAAGAGTGCTTCTGAGAATGGGAAGATGGAGGTTTGGCAGTCTGTTGCAAAGAATATAATCATTTTTCAGCTGAAATGATTCTAGTATACTGTTTTGATTCATTTTCCCAATGCTATACCTGTACTGCAGTAGTAACTTCAGCATAGGATATTTGAAATGCACTCAAGATTCACTTGAAAATGACACCTGGTGCACAATTCAGCTTTTCATTTCCTTGGTGAAGTGAAATATTCAATGCATAATAAAGGTTCCTTGTTTTCTACTGCACACTTTTCAAAGTTGCCTGCTTCTGGAGTCCCACATGAAGTGACATGTAAATACCAGATAGACTAATCCTCACCATTTTGTCAACTGTTATCTCTGAGCAACTTCCCAACATTCTTCATGACTTTTCTATAAATAATAATTCTGAAGTGAATATTGGTGTACTTTTCTAATGCAAAACTTTTCTGAGATTATCACTGTATTCCATTGTTTTTAGGTGCTGTATTCTGGAATTAATGTTTCACAAAATATGGGTCTAGAGAATGGAAGATAGAAATTAAGCAATGATGCTAATAGCAGAGATTTATTCTCAAACATTTTTCCACTTTGAGTATTTTTTAGAGGTTAATTTTTCAAATAAGATAATCACTGGAAGCTCATTTGCAGAGAGTTACAGAATGATTGAGGTTGCAAAGGACCTCTGAAGGTTGCTACCTGGTCCAACCTTCTTGCTCAAGCAGGGCCACCTATAGCTGGTTTCCCAGGACTATATCCAGACAGCTTTTGAACATCTCCAGAGATGGAGACTCTACAACCTCTTTGGGCAACCTGTGCCACTGCTCAGTCACCCTCACAGCAAAATACTGTTTCCTGATGTTCAGACAGAGCCTATGGTGTTTCAGTTTGCGCCCATTGCCTCTGGTCCTGTCACTTGGCACAATGAAAATAGCCTGGCTCAGGCCTCTTTGCGCTCTCACTTCAGGAATTTACATATCTTAATAAGATCCCCTGAGTTTTTGCTTCTCTAGGCTGAACAGTCCTAGCTCTCTCAGCCTTTCCTCATATGTGAGATGATCCATACCCTTAATTGTCTTTGTGGCCCTTTGCTAGACTCTCTCCAGTATGTCCATGTCTAGATATATTTTTTTTTTCCACAAGTGGTCAGCTTCTTCACATGACTTTGTATCTTTGAAAGACCTCATCTCTACAGTGATAGCTGTTAAAAGAGGGAACTTCTACATGGTGAGAGCTTTTGAAGACAGGGTCTCAAATGATACTGAAAGACTACAACTCATCTATTTTATTCTATATCATATTTCTTGGATTTTTTGGTGGGCTTTTCATGTTCTTCTTTCCCTGTTCCCCATGCTCAGTCTGTACCATTGCAGGAATAAAATGGATATGTACACTCTTTATTTGTAATAATAACTTCTATAAAGCTATTTTGTATCATAATTTAGTTAATGATTTAATTATTTTTTATTTGGAAAGTTCATTTAACAAGGAAGACAGAATATGGATGAATCTGTGTATTTGTCAGATCACCCAAGCAAGGGATAGTCTCTTGTTCTATTGTTCTTGAAGGTTATCGTGATTCTGAACATTGCAGTCTCAGCTTTTAATTTACTATGGCAGTACATTATCACTTCATGTCTATGCTTGTTCTCATGATCGATGCTGTCACGTGCTTCCTACATTTTTCTTATCTCAGCCAGACACAAAGAAAACATAATGGCCAACAGATTTCTTAAAATTCTTACTTTTAATTTCAGAGAGTAAAACCAATGAAAACTAACGACAACACAATGACTTTATTGATAAAATAAATGTTTATTCTCAAGTAAATATTACAGGAAACAAAAAAAATAAATTGAAAAATCTATACAATTGTTTACACAATGAGAAACTGCACAGTTTAATGTGCCTTTGTAATTCTAACCAGTCTGCATGTACTGCAGTGAAATCACACGGAATTGCAATACAAACTCAAAAAGCATCACCAGGATAGAAGGCCAGAGAAGATGGAAAGAAGGATTCATTTTTTTTTATTATTAGCTTGTCATCAGAAAATAAATTATTAACAAGCATACTGCATAACAGACAATATAGCTGCTTCCCAAGCTTTTAGGTGCCTGCTATTTCATACTTGAAAGATAATTACAGTCTTAGACATTAGAACTTATTTTGTCTCTTATGTGAACTAACAAAGATTAAAGAGGGGGTGGACTTCCCTATTATTGAAACTTTTTACTTCTAACTTATTTGTTTTACAGCAGTTTGCTTAATATTATTTTTGTTAACCTTTCTAATATCACTGTCAGTTTGGTGCTTTGAAACAGACACCTTTTGTTACCACTAGATGGAACTGAAAAACCTTGTAATTTGTCCTTGGTTTCTGTTACACAGATGGATACCAATTTCTTCAGGATAAAAGCCTGGTAACAGTCCAGAACTTGCACTTACCTGGTTAAGGAAGGGTATCTGAAGAACAGTAATTGGTACTTGGTGTAGCACTACTCTTGTTTCTTGCAACTCTAACTGCCAAAAAAGAAGATATTTAAAAGACATTATAAACGTTGTAACTTCATAGCAATGAAGGTAAATATAAAACCAAGCAAAACAAACAAAAAACTCCCGACCGCTATAGCTTTCCAAACTGTAACAACTCAATCTAATAGTCAGTTTTGACTGGTTTTTTTGGGAGATGCTTTGGAGACAAACTGAGGCAGAAATATGCTCACTTTCAATATGTCAGACATTTAAGTATATAAAGGCATGTTAAAAATATTTTTTCGTTTATTATATTTGTTTTATTCTGTGTTTGTGATGAGTTTTTCTTTACATATCCTACAGAAGCAAACATTTACTCTTCTGAAAATATGTAAACACGCAAAACTGTTAGTTTCATGATGTTATCAAATTGAAATATACATAATGAACTGTATTTGATAATTTTGGTTTGAAGATTTATCACCTGTTTTTTTTCTGAAAGTTTATTACTATAGCAGAATATCAGTAGACTGATTTAGCAGTTACTGCACTGAGTTTATCTCCATTGGAATCAGGTGTTAAAGTATTCTCTATGCTCAGCAAAAATAATTATTTTTTAAAACCTTTTCACTAGCATAATTTGTTTTGTATCCCTCTGTTCACTTGGATTGCTTTAATCTAACCAGACTATCCCCCTTTTATATTCGATTGAAGTATTACTTCTAATTAAAAGCACTTCTTTCCTGACTAGTGGCTGACCTGTCAAACTTTCTGTTCAAATTTTCAAAGACAAATTTGCTTTCCTGTCCTGTGATGCATTACTCTATTTGCATATTTTTTTATACAAGGCAAAGCTGCAATAAATACATGAAAAAATGAAGGCTTTTTAGCATTGTTCTGCAGTTTCCAGGAACCTGAGAGTTGCTGCCTTTCAACTTCATACCTGGAAGCGCAGTCTTATGAAGATCAACTAAATGTATTTTAATTATGTTAGGTGGTGTTTTCTTTGGTGCATTTTTGGTTTTGATTTTATTCTTTTTTTTTTTAAATGAAGTTGTATTAGGAATTTAGAACTGAACATATTAAACACCAAATGATCAATAAAAAAGCATTATACAGTATGTATGCATGTTTCCACTTTGGCTAACTTGTATAATGGAAGAAAACCCTGTGCCAGTGAATTACGAACAACTAACCTTATGATACTTCTTATGATACTTCTTAAATTTATTTCACTGAAAATGATTTATAAATGTGGGGATTTTTTTTCCCTTTATCTCTATTGTTATTAGATTTTCTTATTCAATTCATTGACCTTTTCCTTGATCTTTCTTTGGTATAGTAGTCCCTTTTATTCTTTCTGAAATTCTTCCCTTTCTGAAGCCTCTGCCTAGATCTCCTGTCTCCTAAAAATATATCACACCCCTGGTGTTATCAACATCTATACAGAAGGACAAAACACTATGAAAAATAAGTATTACATACACAAAGCTGTGACATATGATCAACTCCTACCTAGGGAAAAAAAAGATTGTTCAATCTCATTTGTATCTTCTTAGTAAACTAGGAAGCATGCTAAAGGAAAGATGAGTAAAATACTCTTTGTTTACTGAGGAGTTATGAGTAGGAAAGGTCATATTTTAAAGGATAGGTAGTAGCTTATGTTTGTTCCATAACACCCTTAGAGAAAGGTTTCTTTTAGTATATCTTCAAGCCACTAACTGCACAAAGCAACTTCCTACTTTCCTTTTTTTTTTTTTTTTTTTTTTAAAAGCA
>NW_010201410.1:23981-25110 GCF_000695765.1 Mesitornis unicolor
AAAAGCAGCCTGTGTGTTGCCAGCCTTCTGAGGTATCAGATGACAGTCTGCCAAGGCCTGTGAAAGAGCTGAAGACTGTTGTATGTCCTGTGAAATCCTTGAAAAAGATTAGGAAAGGAACTTGTAGTTTCAGAAAAGATACAGGAAAAAGTCTGTATGAGAAAGTGTGATTTCTTTCTTTAGTTCATGAGTGCCTCTCAGACTTTGGAAGAGGCAAGGGGGTCATGCATTACAGCTACAAGGGCATCCTTAATTCTCTAGGATGAGCTCCCGAAAAGGCCTTAGTTACTATAAAATAGCTGTGTTGTAAATAAGAACCCATGCCAAAAGTAAATATGTGAACTGCTCTATAGTTTTGTTGATGTGTCAAGTTACAATAGAACTACTCTCTTTTTCTGCCAACATGGGTGCTTCTCTTCAAGACTGACTGTATTAAACAATGCAGTGATTTTCTGCAGTATTTCATATTTTAGTACCTCAAAATACATCCACATGGATCCTCAGAGGGTCTTGCTTTTGCTTTATATAATTTAACCTTCTCATTTCATGTGGTATATTAGATTATTATTACTAAGCTTCAAACTTCTCAAAAATGTAGATATATACAAATATTGAATTATAGAATTTACTAGTACAACAGTATTTATGTTTTAGGTGTTTGAAACACTCTAGATATATATTGAAATTTTACCTGATGTAAATTGAGCACCTTCATAGACTTAAATAGGGCTAGTTGTTTTTCACCAGCAGAGGATAGGACAAAAAGTACATTTAATTTTTTGCCAAGACTTTTATTCAAATTATG
The DNA here is from genome assembly GCF_000695765.1 of Mesitornis unicolor. NCBI lineage: Eukaryota > Metazoa > Chordata > Aves > Mesitornithiformes > Mesitornithidae > Mesitornis > Mesitornis unicolor. Next base: position 24,787 of record NW_010201410.1, read on the forward strand.
ATGTTTTAATCATATTTTCCAAGAGAAAATCTTTAACACTGTTTGCGATTATACATTATTTTTAACCTTACTGCTTTAACAGTGTTGCAGTTCATACTCCGAGAAAAAGCAAATGGACAAGAATGCAAAACTGAAGTGAATATCCAGTTCTGAATACACATTAATATTGCTCTTTACTTATTCAACACTGTTATTTCAGTAACACAAGTGCTGAACTAGATTATTGTCAGAAGCTGGTTAGGAAATACCTTAAGCCCTACCTCAGAAATTCCATAAATTTCATGTTATATTTCCCATCCAATTTTTTTTTCTTTGTTCTCCATT
>NW_010201410.1:25141-34268 GCF_000695765.1 Mesitornis unicolor
TTTTATTTAGTGGCTATCATTGTAGTAGCTGAAGCATTACTCAGAAAGAGTACTTGAAGACCATTTTTGGCAAGCATGTACTCTTGTACATAGTATGACTATGGTGAGTAAGTTTTTGCACATAGGTTAGCAAATTGATTTATATCAGAAAACATTTTACTGGAAGATTAATGCACTGCTGTGTTGTTGTGGACAGATTTTGGTTTTTATATGCACTGCAATTTTGCCTGATGCATCTGGTTTAGAGATGATGTGCTTGAACTAAAGAATGACCAGCCTGTGCTCCTTAACTTTTTGTTAGATGCACACTGTGCTGCCTGGCTTCACAATAGCTGTTACACCAATTAAAGATCAACAGAAAACTTTGCCCTGATTTCTCTCTGCAAGTATTCATCTGTTCTTTGCTCTCACAGTGCAAAAACGGTGATGGGAGTTCTGACTCAGTGAGGGACACCTACCGATGAGAATAATATAGGAGCTGCAAGTCAGCTTTTAGTTTACTCTTTGAATTACTTTAATGACTTAAAAGTCACCCGTTGATATGTTTTTTTAGTATTGTCAGTTTTCAGAACTTTTAGTCTGAAATTTAGCAAACCACAGTTTGGATCTGAATTTTTTACTTTGGAAGTCAATGGAAATTCCAGATTTGACATTGCTTTAGGCCCAAGAGGATATTTAGCAATTAATTTAAATAGTTGTAAAAAAACCCCATAATTCCTCTATAGATAAAAACTGACTTTTTTACAAAAACAAATGAATAATTTATTGTTTTGACTCTCCTGTATCTACACAGTATCTGCTTTGATGAAAACCACAGTTTTATGTGACCTCTTATATTAATTCTACAATCACCAACCTAATCTCTCTAAATGGAACTTAGATCCTTTTACAGAGAAACCATAGATTAGAGAAGGATAAAACTGAAAACAAAATCAGTTACAAAGGAAAGTTCATCTCCCATGAGATTTTTATGAACTCAAATATGTAACTGATTAGCCAACACCGGGAAAGAAATGAAAAGAGAAATATAATATAGCCATGACCCCACACTCACATCTATTGAAATATGAAGTCACACACTAATTCTCTGAACTACATTATTGTGATTTTTATGCTGCATGGCACAAAAGTACATCAGCCACCTGGGCTGCATTAGGAGGAATGTTGCCATAAAGTGGAGGGAGGTGATCTTTCACTTCTACTCAACACTAGTGAGGACACACCTGAAGTACTGTGCCCAGTTCTGTTCTCCTCAGTCCAAGAGAGACATTGATATACTGAAGAGAGTCCAGAGTAGAGTTGCAGAGATGATTCAGACACTGGCACATTTGACATACAGAAAGAGGGCCAGAGAGGTGGGACTCTCAGCTGGAGAGCAGTGAAGTGATTGTGCCCCGTACTTGGCACTGGTGAGGCTGCACTTTGAGTACTGTGTTCAGTTTTGGGTCCTTCACTACAAGAAGGACATTTAGGCGCTGGAGCATGTCCAGAGAAGAGCAATGAAGCTGGTGAGATATCTGTCTTCACCATAATAAGCCTTATGAGGAGCGGCTGAGGTAGTTGGGATTGTTTAGAGGAGACTGAGGTGAGACCTTATTGCTCTCTACAACTACCTGAATGGAGGGTGTAGTAAGGTGGGTGTTGGTCTCTTCTTCCATGTAGCTAGTGACAGGACAAGAGGAAATGACTTCAAGCTACACCAAGGGAGATTTAGATTGGATATTAGGAAAAATTTCTTTACTGAAAGAGTAGTCAAACACTGGAACAGGCTGCCCAGGGAAGTGGTGGAGTCACCATCTCTGGAAGTGTTCAAGAAGTGTGTGGATATAGCACTTCAGGACATGGTTTAGTGGGCATGGTGGTGTCAGGTTGACGGTTGGACTTGACGCTTTTAAAGGTTTCCTCCAACCTTAATGATCCTATGATTCTATGATTCAGTAGTCAGCTCCAGGAGTTCATCACAGAGGAGAGAAGTCTCAGGATGATCTTATTAATGTGTATAAATACCTGATGGGAAGGAATTAAGGTGGATCCATACTTTTCTCAGTGGTGCCTACTGACAGGATGCAAGGCAGTGGGAATGAATTAAAACACATGAAATTCTACCTAAACACAAGAAAACACTTTTTTTTTCTTCTTTTTTTTTTCTTTTTGTTTGTTTGGAGTTATTTGGTTTTATTTTTTCTTTTACTGTGAGGGTAATGAAACACTCCCACAGTTTGCAGAGAGAGGCTGTGGAGTCTCTGGTCTTGGATATATTCCAAACCTGACTGGACATGGTCCTGTAAAATTTGTTCTAGCCCACCCGGCTTTGTACAGGAGAAGATTGGAAAAAAAACAACTCCAGAGGTCCCAATGGTTCTGTGATTCGGTTGCTGTGAATTTTAAATCAGGTACAGAGAATAGATATTTCAGCTTTATTTTCAGACTTTGATTACCAAAGTAGGATTTTGTACTTGTTCAAGAAATAAAAGGCAACGAGGACCTGTCCTTTCTATTTTTAAAGTTAACAAGAATTTATTAGGCTGATAACACTTTTGACTTAGCTTAATTACATCAATTAAGAGATTACCTGCACTGAAGCACTTATCTGCAGCTGATCTAGCCTAGAGGTGAGAATCAAAGGGAGAGGAAAAAGGAAATATTTCATTTATTCTTGGTTCACATTGACACCAGACTTTGAGGTATATTTTTTGACTTTCCCTTTAGTTTGAAGCAAGTCTGTAAGACTGAGCTCTTTGGAGCAGCAAAATGCAATTAAAGTTCTCTGGATCTTTCAGTCTGTTTACCACTTTTATTCTAAACATAGAAATGTAGAATAATTTGGTTGGAAAAGACATTTAAGATCATCCAGTCCAACCAAAACATGTCCACTACTAAACCATGTCTCTAAGAACCTCATCTACCCATGTTTTAAAGACCTCCAGGAATTGTGACTTGAACACTTCCCCGGGCAGCTTGTTCCAGTGTCTTCAGTGCTGGGAAGGAATATATTCCATGACTTTTCTCCATCACTCCTTGAATTTTGTTCAGTGCTGCCACACATAAACATCTTACAAAGATGGAAGTTCTTAAAATTTAAGAGGGTGATAATTCTATCACAGAAATGTGATTTGTAGGATATAAACACATATATATTTGAACATATATATATATGTATATGCTATTTTTTTATTTAAACACTGAGGTCTTTTAATAACTTTCGGATAACAGGATAGATCACTGATTCTTCAAAAGCAACTTAAAATTTCAGGGTTGTCCCACATAAAAATTCTGCTCTCATTTGTCACAAATTGCCTTTCTTATTTTGTCCATTTGCATTACCTCTTGTAACGTCTTTTTTATCTGTTCCTCAATATCTTATAAGCATCTTTCAGGACAGGCAAGACAGGGGGTTTTTTGTTTGTAATTTTGTTTGTTTGTCAGTTTCTTTGTTGTTTTTCCAAAGCAGTTAGATGGTTGTCTGATTGCCTTTTGAGTTAAATTCTGGTAAACAGATTGACATGTTTTCAGTAATTCCCCCTCACTACATAACACAGTCTTTCTAGAATGAAGGAAGCTACATGCAAGGTGTTAGCTAGTGTTAATAACTTCATTCATTTCACCTTGTTTATTAAAACTTTATTTTTAAGCTTGTTTTGTCAATTTCATTATAGTTCTTTTAGTCTTGTTTGGTTTGGCTCAGTTCGCTTAGGTTTGGTTTGGTTTGGTTGTGAGCTCTTTTTTTTTCCTTTTTTTTTCCCCATAGTTACTTGTCATCCTTGTCTCTGTCTACAAGTAACTAATAATATCCTTTAATCCCAAAACTCATATTACTGATGAAAAGTGTTCAGTGCATTTCTCAAATCATTCATCTCTGGGTGCAATACACTGTGGTTATTCTATAGTCTTAGAGACAGATGCCATATCTCCTGTGATTGGATGTAAAACCAATATACAGAATGCATGTAATATGCCCTACTGGGGGACATGCAATATGATACTCTATCTGCAAAGAGTATTTTGTGCTCCAAGTGGGAAGGTATGTTAGACTTAAAGATTAAATTATGAAGAGACTATTCTACTGGAATTAAAGGGGAATGGTAGAATAGGGAACATATATGCTGCATAATTCAGCATAGTGTATTGTGTTTTCTGTGAGGGGGTTTTTGATTGTGTCTTTGGTAACGGGGGAAGGGCTATAGAGATGGCCCTTTAGGAAGCTACCTGAAAAGCTCCCCCTTTGCCTTTGTCAGACCCACCTCTGACCAGGCCCAAGCCAATCAGCACCCCTGTGAATTCATGTATTTAAGGGGGGGGTGCATGCTTCGCTCTCTCTGGCACGAGCCCTGACCAGCGTGGCCCCAGGTGCGGGTGGCGTGGCCCCAGCCTTGCCCGGCTGGGCTTGGCTGGCCCTGACTGCAACTTAAGCTTAAGCCCTGCTGCAGCTCATCCCGAAAAGAAAAAAAAAGAGAGAGCCGGGATCTCCATAACCATCGGAGGAGACCTGCAGTGGAGAAGGGAGTGGAGCCCAAGGAGAACAAATTTGAAGAACACCAAGGTCAGTTTTGAAGGAAAGAAAAGAGAGGGAAGAGGAGGAGGATGCAGAACCCAGGTTTCCCCTTTGCAACCCGTGGCAAGAGCTGGGTCGACTGGTCGTGTGTGAGGGAACTGTGACCATGGGCAGACCCAGATTTGGAGTTTTGTGGACTTGGGCTGAAGCAGTTTTGTGTGTGAGGGAAACTGCAGCTGTGGGCAGACCCATATTGGACTTTTGAGGACTTTTTTTTTCCCCTATGGAAAGGGGGCCACGTGGAAGCAGAGAGACAGACATTGGGCTGAGGTGTTTTTTTTTTTCCCCTCTACTCCTAGGAAAGCACGTGATGTGGCGGGAAAACCGAGTGCAAACCCCTACCCCCATCCCCCTGCGCCTTAAGGCAAAGGGTGAGGGGAAGGTGAGGGAACCGGGAACAAAAGCTGAGCCCGGGAAGAAGGGAGGGGTGGGGGGAAGGTGTTTTGATTTTAAGATCTGGTTGTATCTCCCATTGTTCTACTCTGATGTTGGTAACAAACTAAAATTGTTTCGTTTTTTATTCCTTATGATGAGTCTGTCTTTTGCCTGTGACCTGTTTAAGTGGTGAGAAGCCCTCCCAGTCCTTATTTTGACTAACCCTTTTTTTGTGGGAATCGCAGTGCTTAGTTACGTACTGGGCTTAAACCACGACACAGATATTTTTGAGATTTCATCTTCCCCTGCTGACTAGATTGGGCAGCAAAAAACTGTGTTTTTTCTATCATCTTGGAGGAAAATAGAAGTAATAATACCTTGTATATTCTGGGAAAATAAGCCCTACTCATAGATTACTATACTATTTGAATACGAACTGCTATTTAGCTGATGCAAAGAAATAAAGACATAGCTGCTCAGACTTTTGAAATAAGAAAAAAAAAAAGGGTGTTCCTTTTAGTAAAAGGTCATCCATATGTCTTAGAGTGCTCTCTAATGTGTTTCTTACTTGAATCTACTGCTTTGGTATTACGTTACTAGCTTATCAACCAATTCTGAGTTGCAGTTCAGAGGGAGCTATCAGCTCTCACAGTGATATAATGGTATGCCTGTGCTGTATTTATACATCCAGTGAATCATATATACTGTACATATGTAAATATGAATTTGCAGTGCAAATGACCTGCAAGGCCTTGAATACTGAAGAAGTGATTGAAGAGCAGGCTTATCTGAAGAATCAGATTTTTCCTTTCTTAGTCTCGAAGATCAAATCCATAAACACAGCAAGAATCATATGCTGAGAATACTTGCTTCGAGAGCTTGATTCTCACCTGTTACATTGAACGGGATCTGTGAAAATTTCTACAAGACTGAGGGATGTCACACTTCTGCTGGGTTGAGAATTTTCCTCTTGTCTTGTGGGGAAAAAAAAAAGGATTCAGCACCTCTGTTTCTTTAATGATTAGAGGAATGGGCTACTGGGATGAATAGATCATGGATACTTTGGTATTCTAGACAAATAATCTCATTACCATTTACATGGATGCTTCGATCTTGCAAGTCAAGACTTTCATATTAAGGAAGGCAAACAGTTATAGCCAAGTTTGTGATATATGTCAGCACACATTTAGTTCTTTCTGTACTGCAATAAGGAACACGACCAACATTTACAGTATTTAAATGGAAAACACAGTACACACAATACACTATAATAATGGTTATGAAAGTAGGAAGAAAAACTATGTAATATCATTAAAAAATACAATAAGAAGAAAGTAATCCTCACTATAACAACAAAAAACACCCAACAACAAACCAAAAAAACAAACAAACACAAAAAAAGGTTTTCTTGTTGTCTCCGTTTAAGGGTCAGAGAGAGAGAGAGAGAGAGAGCAGGATTTTCTCTCTATTGCCCCTACCCCTCCCAGGGGGAGGATTAAGAAAAAGGGAATATAGAGAGAATAATGAAAAAAAAATGCTCCGCACAAGGTTGGAAGTTAAAACTGTAACAAGTTTAATGAAAACAACAGGGGAAAGGAAAAAGGAAATAATAAGGGACAAAGGATATTTATATACAAAACCCGATCCCAGTAGTCCCGAGTGGAAGTGTCCGAGCAGTGCCTCGTGGCCGCTGCGACTGCTGTGACTCGTCACCAGGGACCGCAGTGGTGCCGGGAGCGGATGGTGGTGGATGCTGCTGAGCACGTGGAGCTAGGCCCAGCCGTCCCGAGATGCGACAGGAAGCAGTCCCGGAAAGCCAGGAAAAGCCTGCGAAAACCTCAGTTTTTTTATAGACTGTGGCTGGAAAGGGGAGGGAACAGTACTGATCTCTGACCCTCCAGGGTCCTACAGACACCACCTGTCCTTCCTTTTCAGGCTGTTAACCCTTAAACCATAACACTTGTGTTTAAGTGGAATTTCATGTGTTTAAAATTGTGTCCACTGACTTGTGTCCTGTCAGTACTCACCACTGAGAAGAGTCTGGATCCACCTTCTTCATCCCCTCCCACCAGGTATTTATACATATTAATAAGATTCCCCTGTGCCTTCTCTTCTCTGGGATGAATTCCTGGAGTTAACTCTCCAACTAAGAGTCCCACCTGTATGTCAGATGTGCCAGTGTCTGGATCATCTCTACAGCCCTAATCTGGACTCTCTCCAGTATGTCGATGTCTTTCTTGGAATGAGGAGCCCAGAACTGGGCACAGTACTTCAGGTGTGGCCTCACCAGTGCTGAGCAGAGGTGAGATCACCTCTGAAACACTCCTCCTAATGCAGCCCAGGAGAATGAAGCATTTCTGTGTTACAAGGGCACATTGCTGATAGACAGCTTGTTATCCTCTAGACTTCCAGGTCTTTCTCTGCAGAACTCTTCTTCCCAGCCATTTGATACTGGTGCATAGGGTTATTACTGCCCAGGTGCTTGGCTTTCAATGAATTATTAATCAAACTAATCAAAACTGTCTAATTCTGCTTGGAAAGTGAAGGAAAATACAAACTTGATGTTACGTATTTAAGCTTAAAAATCACTAAATGGCCATTGCTTGCTATATAAAAAAAAACCAAAACAAACAGCATCATTAAAGAACCAGAATTAAATATTAAATGGAAATAAAATATTTTTGTCAGAAAGACAAATATCTTTTCTATGAATCGGAGATACCCTGAAACTTTATGGATTATTATCTGATCAAATGTTGTCATTGTAAAAGCCACTTTATTAATATAAACCAATTTCTGTCCCTTAGTAATAAAAATTAGAAAGAAAATAAGCATTTAAACCAGCATTATTTTATTTGTAATCAAAAACTCATTGTGTTTTGACAGAAGTTTAAAGCAGGAGTTTTTTTCTTTTTATTTCCAGTTTTAAGCGAAAAACTCAAGTTTTTAATTATTCTTTTATTTGCTGTCTTATGATTTTGATGAATCTGGAATGTTTTCATCAGTTTTCAAGGACGATAAGATACTACAAAACCTTTCATTTCTTATTCTTGTATTTGCTTTCTGATGATGACAAATACAAACCTAGGCTTTTCAGAAATCTTGATTTAATTTACTAAGTAAGTGAGCATTAGTTGTACATAATATCTGAAGCTTTACACTTGAAAAAAACAAAACTTAGTAAATTTCAAGGACAAGGATTGAATTTGACAATGAAAACATGTTTTCCCTCCAGAAAGTGCATTTTTTTTTAAATGCATTTTGTATGACTCTTTTGAAAAATACTCGGCAAAAGTCTAGTTGAAGCTGAAATTTTATAATTTCTTGTTGTTTTTTCACTGTACTATATGTGACATTTTTTCACCAGAAATGCATCATATTTGAAAACAAGTCAGAAATACTGGGAAAAAAGTCATTTCACCTTCACACAGTTTTCCTTCTTATGAAAGAAAGGTAAAAGATTAATACCTACATAAATGTAAATTGTGTGTGATGTCTAGAAATAGATATCCTTTGTATGCTACCTCAATTTGTAACACTTTAAGAATGTGAAATTATGATCAGATATGTAAAGCTCAGATTATTCTGTTCTTACACAAGAAACTTTATTGTTCATTAAACAGGGTTTATGTGCTAGACTTTCAGATTTTCAGGTTGTGGAAGCTACAAAGTATTCTAGAGAAAGAACTCTAAAAAATGGGTTGAAAAGAAGAGAAGGTGCTTATTGCCTTGGAAAGAGTACTTCCTACTCAAATGTCTTCTGCTTTTTTGTTTTGTTTGGGGTTTTTTGTTGTTTTGTTTTGCTTTGGTTTTTTGGGGGTTTTTTTGTTTATATTTTTCTTTCTTTCTTCTGACACTAAAGAGGGATCATCAAAACAGAAGGAAAAAAATCTTATGCCACCAAAAATTACGGTCTCTTTCATATACTCCTTAAGTCTCATAAATATTACATTTTTACTACACCAAAATGTTACTTCTCTCTTCTAGTTCAGTTTGTCAGGGCAATAAGTAGACAGGTGCAAAGAGACCCTGCTACCAGAACATAGAGAACTTAATTATATAAACAATTATTAGCTGTATACCACGCACAATAGATAGCTAGGATTTAGTAGACTACTAGGGTAAGGATTTGTGTATTTGTCTCCCATGATTTCTTGTCCATGTCCCATTCTTTCCGTCATTTACCAACAGTCCTGGCTG
>NW_010201411.1:0-2152 GCF_000695765.1 Mesitornis unicolor
CTTACATACATTTTAGCAAATAAATAGGGAAGGTTTATGCTGGCATTCAAATTGTAGGACCACCAGTTTCCATCTGGATATAGGCCAGGTTTATGAAAAATTGAACTCTGCGTGGTGATATCTTCTCTAGTTTCTCACTTCACTGGGATTAATTTTAATTTTTCTGCAAGTTCTGACTTTAGAAATGAGGGTAAAACCCTTACCTTATCATTAAATGAATATCCTATAGTCAGTAGGTGTATCCTTAGAATTATCCTGAGTGATTTACTAAATACCAGTGAACAAAATGCTACTAAAATCAAACTATTACATTGGAGTTGAACCAATGAAATTATGGTGAAATGACTCACAATGCTTTCCAACATAACAGACATTGCACATTAAAGACAATAACTACCTTTGATATTTTATTCTAAAAATTATACTCTCTTGTGGAGGAGTACTTACTGTCTTCTGAAAATACAGCATTAGGTTTGCCAACAAAAGCTTTTATTGCTTTTGTTTCAGAAGTTCCTAGAAGACATTTCAAACAGAAAAGAGGAGGCAGTGTTAAATACTTGGTGCTTAAATGTTAAATAACTCAAATAAAAGGATTTGCATTTTGGAAAAATTATACTTTATAACTGTGAAAGCAAGATGATTCCCTATTCTAAAGGCCTTGTTTCTCCTTCTAGTTTTCACCTTTGCCACCTGAGATTCTCCTGCTCTAGCATACTTTCATTCTAGCATACTTTAAAGACTGATCAAATATAGATAGGTTTAAAACATTTACTTTTATTATCACCTAACATCAGTCACCTGCCCAGCTACCTTAACAGTGGGCATAGGATCAGTGTATGTATTTATGAGATGCCTACATGCTGCTTATGAGACACTGTGCTACTAAGGGGTATTACAGGAATTAAGCAGTGTAAGCAGACTTGTTCTTTTTGCTGCTGCAGCTGCTGGTGCTTGCACTCACATTTTTCAGCTGTTTTCTAGCTACCCACCAATACAGCTAATGATGAAGAAATATTTTAAAGGGCTGCAATTTAGACAGGGATTGAGGATTAGTCACCCAGGCTAAGGGAGGAGAATTTAGTGGGATATTGCATTTCAGTCTCAGAAAGAAATGGGCTGCAGAACTAAAATGAGGTTGAAAAGAGTTTTGAGAGTGAGAGAATTAAAAAAAAAACCTGAGCCAGAACTAGTCTGGTGTCTGGCCATAGAGGAATGTTCTTCCTCAATACAGCATATGATACTGCCCTAATGCTGAAGTAAATTAGATAATAATAAAGCCTTTTTTATCTACAACATTTGGCCCCATCTCTCTTCTTGCTCAACAAACTTCTCTCACTCAGATGCATTGATCAGTTTTGAAAAGCCTTTCTGGCATGAAATTCTGTAAGAATGATAAATCTGCATTTCTGAATAGAATAAGGTATTTGTAGCAGTAATTAACCAGTATGACATTGCCTATATCAGTTGCAAAATATTTTCTTTAGAAACAATTACAAATGAAAAGTATTTGGAAGGCCAGCCACAGCTAGAAAAATAACTGTCACCCAGACAGATGAGATTTGGTAAGCCTCAGCTTGTTACCCCTGCTTAACTTGTAGAAAATAATGGAAAGCTACAAACAGAAATAAATTTCCTGGAATATCCTACTCTTACTGGGTAATTTCACAGTAACTATAAAGTCAACATCTGCCACACTTAATCAGACTTAATGTCAGACGGGGGAACAAAGGCATTTGTTTAAAATTATATCTAAGTAAAAGCCTGTTCAAACTGTCAGCTGTTTATCTCCATTTTCTTCCTTCAGAGGGATTTGTGTGATGTTTTCCTCTCGAGGAACACCAGGTCCAGCCTGCGTTGGAAAGCATGACCTGCTTAGTTTGTTTGGCACAAATACACATACAGCCAAAGGCATTTTCTAGATGTGGAGGCGTGCATAGTTCATCTCGTTATTGCTGAGATGTTTTCTCCTATCCATACTGGTGTCAGCGCCAGGTCTCTCCCGGACCCAGGCATTGCCTGGGAGAACCTGAGCTTCTGGGTCAGCTCACATGGATCGAGGGGGTCCACGGCCAGGAACAGCCACAGCTGTGACAGAGCAGCAGAGGAGCATCATCATGGCACAGCTCAGGCAAGGTCCTGGGTGGGCTGCTGT
>NW_010201411.1:2272-4032 GCF_000695765.1 Mesitornis unicolor
TTCACCATAAACTATGTCCCTAAGTACCACAACTACACAGCTTTTAAGTACCTCCAGGGATGGTGACTCCACCACCTCCCTGGGCAGCCCCTTCCAGTGTTTGACCACACTTTCAGTAAAGAGTTTTTTCCTAATATCCAACTTAATCCTCCCCTGGTGCAACTTGAGGCCATTTCTCCTCATCCTATCACTTGTTACTTGGGAGAAGAGACCAACATCCACCTTGAAAAGGTCTCCCCTCAGCCTTCTTTTCTCCAGCCTAAGCAACCCCAGTTCCCTCAGTGTTACATGGAGTTGTTGCAACCCAAGTGCAGGACCTGTCACTTAGCTTTGTTGGATCTCAGTGATGATGCCATTAACTGATTATTGCTCTCAGGGCCCTGACAGTCTCCTCTGACACTTCAACATGTCTCTAATGCAAGGCTTGCTCTGTATGAACCCAGCGTTTAAAAGTCCTGTGAGGTTCAAAGTGATTTTTTATGAACAGCCACCTATAGCTAATTCTGTGGATTCTCAAACCAGGGCCAGGATTTGGTGATGAACACTGTACCTGAAGGGTAAAAAAAACCCCCACAGATAAAACGTAAAGGGGGCAAGTCAAGTATACTTCATTTTGATGTTATAGCCTTAACTGCCAGCTTCTCAGGGTCCCTACAGGAGAGGCAATTTACTGCCATGTGCTTTTAGATGACAGGCTTCACTATAAAACTGTGAAATCACTATAAACCTATGAAATCCTAGCTCTCTTTTGAATGTGTTATTCATACCATATGCTTTCAAGCTGCATAGATATATTGTTTGCAGAGTTTTCTTGCACACAGCTAAAACTATTTGATAAAAGTAACCCAAAGAAGAAGGGTTAAACATACTCCTAAGATTTTTGAATGTGAATGCAAAACAGAAGTCTTCCGAATAAATGAACTCAAATCTTTACAGGTGAAATAAAGGCAAAAAACACACAAGTGGACATTGGATAGTGTATGTTGGATGTTTTATCATATAGTTTGTCAGGAGCTGTACGACTGAAACATTAAGTGTAGAAATAGTAAAACCACCATCACTCTGGACAGGTCTGTTATCGGGAGAACCAGGGGAGAAGTGTTTATCCAACTAGTAGTCAGATCTTTAAATATTGGGACTTGCATCCCTTCCTTTTTCTACAGCTAAAAGAGATATTACCAGTCAGGCTTTCCATTTTTTTTTCCTTCATTTCATCCACTAATCTTACACATACATCTGTACAAAAGACTAAATCCTTAATTCAACTGATTCCACCTCTGTTTTTTCCATACTACATATTAGCTGTTAGCTAATTCTAACTTTCATATTTTTGATAACTCCCATTGTGTTCCTCAGCAGTTTGTCAGCTTTACTAGCTTAACTCTTACTCTGACCTCATAAATCTGTCTTTATAATGTCTTGATCACTTTGGATTTTTTTTCTGGAATTAAGTCCCCCATGTTTGTTTCTAAAGATGTGCTAATCTGCATTAACAGAATGTTCCAGACATTATCAAAAAGAAGGCTCAAAAAAAAGGATGGGAGGAAGTATTTTTTCCAAAAATACATCTTTTCATCATAGACTTCTTTATCACTAGATGTTCTGAATACCAGCTGTCCAAAATGGTCGTTATTAGACAAAATTATGCAAAAAAGGTTCAGAAAAACTTTTGAATCAGGTAAGGTGTATGTAATCCCACTAGCCCTGGTGCCCATCTTCTGGAAATCCGTAGATGGGAAACTGCCAGATGCTGGAAGACC
>NW_010201412.1:0-484 GCF_000695765.1 Mesitornis unicolor
ATACTTACACGTGTATCAGGTCGATATCTAGTCCAAAGTTATTTCTGTGTCTAGGACAGAGACATCTATTTAAATTCCTTGGACTTCCCTACTCAGCCTGACCTTTAAACTGACTCTATCAGCTCACAAGCGCCCAGAAGATGGACGCAAATGCAAAAGATGGAATTCTCACATTTCAGGGAATGCAAATATGAGAGAGGTGGAAGGAGGCCAGGTCTGTCTGGGGTGTGATTTGCAGAAGCAACTGATCTGGAAGATGTCAGTGTTGGCAGGTATAGGAGAAACAGTACAGAGCAAGTTCTGAACTGCAGCAATTTCCAGCAGAGCCCTTCTTGGCCTTCCAACCTTTCTCTGCCTGGGATAGGTTTTGGGGGTGTGTGTCAGGGATTAAGGACCCTGACACATGCTACTCAAGAGCACGATCTATTGGAAAATTGGGTTACTAAATCTTACCCAAAAAACACAACTCAGAGTGCATCATCTC
>NW_010201413.1:0-200 GCF_000695765.1 Mesitornis unicolor
GGAGAGGAGCGTGAAAAATATCGCCAGGAGGCTGAGCCGAGTGGGCCAGGAGAAGAAGGTGCTGGTGCCGGTACCAAGTCACCCCTGCGGGGCAGGGGGCGGCCTGGAGCGCACTGGGCAACCGGACTGGAGCTGCCCAGGGCCTCCCGAGGGCTCCCCCCGGCCGAGGGCAGCGTTGGGCTGCGCTCCGCCAGGCAGAG
>NW_010201413.1:241-1784 GCF_000695765.1 Mesitornis unicolor
TAGAACAGGGCTGGCCGAGGGAGAGCAGCAACACATGGTGGGGCGGGAGTAGACGTGGACCGGGCTACTCTCGGCTCTTCGGGGTCTAACAGTTCCCCTTGGTGTCAAACTGCGACCTCTAACCAGAGAGCTTACGATGAGTAGAAGGAAGATTAGGGAGGGAAGGCTCGGGGATGCACTGGCGGACACGAGTCTCTCCCTGCCTTAAAACCGTTCTGAGGTGTCACCTACCTGGGGTCTGGAGTGACAGACTTCACTGCTGTCATCTCTTGTTTCTCTCTTTCCAGCAAACCGGTACACTACAAATGGGTGCAGGGCAGGGTACCTGTTTGGCTGTACGCCGCCTTTACGTACGTGAATCTCTGCTCCTCACCCACGGACCCTGCCAGCACGTGGCTACCCCCCGCGCCATTCTCCCAAGGTGACCACTGTGCCTTCCGCCAACATCTCCCTCCTCTACGACGGGACCCCTGGCGCTTCGTCCTACAAGTCAGCGCTCCTGTGCCCCCTCCGTGTGCCCGTTCACTCAGCACTGTTCAGAATGCGTTAATGTGAGTGATCATAATTATATCCGCATGCATTTCACAATTAAAGCATTTCTTGGCGAACCGGGAAAACCCTCGGCAGCAGCTCGGTGTGTTGCTTGCCCTGGACCTGTTCCTCCGTGCGACTGTTACTGCGGGGCAAGTGTGCCTGCCTACGACCCGCACTTTGATATCAATTTCCATATTAATCAATCACCCCATCTATCTGCTGGATAAAGGAAATAGTTCACATTCCGAAGAAAATTGCCTGCTTTCCTCCAGTTAATAGTTAACTCCGGAATAGAAAGTTCCCAAGGAAATGCGGAGGCAGAGGGAGCGCGGCTCCCAGCGAGCACCGGCCGCCTCTGCCCCCGCCGCGGGAGCGGGACTATTCCCAGCACCCCCGGGGACATCTCCGGGTTCCTCCGCTGCGGGCCTGGGGCTCCGGCTCTGCTCGTGTTAGGAAAGAAACCAGGACTGAGTGTTTTAAAGGAATAAACTGATGGAGCTGTGGGATGCAGGAGGCTAGCAGGCTCTCTCCCCATAGATCGAGACATAAAGTGACTGCAACAGGTAACAGGACACAGGGGAGCTCCTCAGTAGCGAGGGGAAATGCACACTGGCTTGAGAGCACGGTGAGGAAATGGGTGCCGTTCTCTTTGTCCGGCGTCTCCTCTCTTTCTCTGAGGCAGGGTGTGCTCTGAAGGATAGGGAGGATATATTAATGAGAGAACCTGCTGAGGGCCCCTTCCCGAGAGTTTCAGGGTGACTTCAGAAGTGTGGAGACGTTCACGTTGCTGCCGCTGTGCTCCGCACTGTTGCCTTAGTGCTGGGCCATGATGGTGGAGCTAGGAAGGACACAGGGACAGGGGAGAGGAGCAGAGAACAGAGTGGGCCTGCGTTCCAGCTAGGGACCGCTGTGGGATGAGCAGGAACACTTTGACCAACCAAAGTTGTGGAGGGATGCCGCTGGCACGGAAGAGGCTGGGCCGATGGGAGAGCAGCGGAGTGGGAAGGGG
>NW_010201414.1:0-14460 GCF_000695765.1 Mesitornis unicolor
GCCCGCTTGAGGAAGCTCTCCACCGCCGTGAACATGCCGGAGACTTCACCACCCGCCCCCCGCCTCGGTACGCGGCTAAAGCCGCCCCCCTAAGGCGGGCGGTCAGACCAGGCCGGCTCCGGGGGGACGCGGCTGGTGCTGTACGAAGGTTCCGGCTACCGGGGGAGGGCTGAGGCCTGGGGAAACAGATCCTGCTCGCAGAGGAGAGGGGAGAAGGGGTAATGGCAAAATCCTCTCTCTCAGCTGGTTATTTCGATGACATCGCTACCGTTCTCCTCAGGACCATGCTCTGGAGGCTGAGGTGAAGCCGGGCTCCGAGGCCATGTGCCATGAAGGAGAGTAGCTCCTGGGCCTCAGACCTGCAGCAAGCATCACAGCACGGCAGATGATGCCATCAGCCTTTCCTGGGACCTATTCAAAACTCATGATTTCCAGAAAGGGCAAGAGGTGTTAAAAATAGCTGCTCAGCAGGTGGCCTTCAGAGCTTCCAAAAGGTTAAAAAGGCATTAACATTTCCCCATCGGAAACATCTCTCCTGACTGCTAATAAGCCCGGAGCTCTCACTGCCGTGCTGTGCATCACCCTGCGGGGAGGAGAGGCCGCCTCGGGAAGAGGCTTGGCCCTTTGGTACTGCTCTGCCCTGTGCCCCCCCCGGCACTGAACTTCATTAACAGCATCTGGGCAATTAGGCAGCAGAGCATCACCTCCCTTTTGTCCTTTGAAGACACAGCAGCATCCATCATCCCAGTTATGGATGGTCAGAGCACAGAGGGTGGTGAGCATGAACCTTCACATTTTTCCTTGCACGCACACATTTTCTTCTGGCTGTGGCGGAAAACATAGGGTAATTTTTAAAGAGGCTCCCCAAAAATGGCTCTGGCAGAATACCTTTGCTACACTGTGCACATTGGTTTTGTTTAAAGGTTAGTAAAATACAGCTACTTTGTGTCAACTGGGGTCTTGAAGACTAGTATCTTTTTAATTTGGCAGCTCAGAATGACTTTCTTTAGTTAAAAGCAAGCTTGTACTTAAATTATAGCTCTTTCAGGAGGACAAGGGAGGAAAAACCTAACTATAAGGTAGAACTACTTTCAGACTTCATATGAAACAATATTATAAGTTACAGGGAAATACATAGAGATAGTTTGTTTTTCAAACTAACAATGTTTCACTTCATGACAAAGTGAAAGCTGGAGGAATAGTTTACAATCCCCAGGGGAAGCATTACGGATCTTCACTGTGCCACGAGCTAACAGCTTCCCAAATAGCTGACAAGGGATCAAGAGGTAGGATACCTGTGAACTCTGAAACAGTACAAGGTATCTAGACATACACTTCCCTCCTACAGCTTTTAATGAAAATAATAAAAGGAAAAAAATGCTAGAACACACTCTGTAGAACAGCAGTTGCTCTACAACACAAATGCTGCACAACACTACACTGCATAGATGCAAGTCTGTCGCTCAAAAGCAGCAAGCAACTTCAGGGCATTTTCTCTTTCATATATAATTTTATTTCTGGTTATAGAAACAAATGCTAACAGGAGAAGCAACATTCCCCAACCACATACATCAAAATTAAGGTAACAGAACAGTTAAAATAAAGGAAAAAAAAATAGTAGAAATTTAAAACTTTGTTATAGCTTTAAAATATTAACGTTCTTGATACATTAGAAATCACATTCAGATCTCAAAGTACTTTAAAAATGTATGGCTCCATATTAAAAAAAACCAAACAACAAAACCACTGTATCCCATGTGATGTGGAAATGCAGGTCCTGCTCCATGGATGCTCGTATTTGCTGTCTCTTGGGGTAAGCAGCAGCTTCCTCAGCACAACCTGGACCCTGGTGGGAACCATGGTCTGCCAGTGCAGTGAAACATCTTGCAGGAGCAGTGCAACATGGCCAGATAAAGCAGCTGAAGTTCACATCCATTGCCCCAGATGAAGTTTTTTCCCCTTGGGATACACACCTGCTTTTTAAAAAGCACTTAGAATTAAGACATGTCACCAAAAAATACTCCTGATATCAGCTGTAAAACAACCACAAAAGCCAAAATATCTGGCTGTAGGTGTCGTGTACAGGCAACATCAGGAACTGAAATGCAAGCATGGCTTAGGTTCCCGCATCCAACCCCATCTTTAATTTAAGTGCCAGGCCTAGGTGCGTGGGGTAAGGATCTCCGAAGAAAAAACACTTCTGTCAAGCCATCAAGGTCTTTCAGGTCTTCATCTCATTGCAGCCTTCCCCTAAAAATTCAGTGGGAATGTGTATATGCAGACCAGGGAAAGATTCAGATTTTTTGATTTTTTTAAAGTAAATGCTCAGAGTTGGATCTGAATTTCCGGCTTTATCATCCTTATACCTAACCAGCTTTTAACAGTCCTTTGGGTAGCTACAGACTCTTAAATGCTCTTTTTGGCTACGCAGAGGTTGGCTGGCAGGCTGGACAAGGGCAGACTCATCCCGACACAAATGGCACGTCCAGAACCCAAGACAATACACAGTCTCATGAGATTTTTGTATTTTAAAGCCATTCTGTTTTCCGTATCAGTATATCTGAATGAGATGTTTGACATTCTCTGTTTTCTTTTCCATTTAAACCAGAAAGATCTTACAACCAATGCTCTTGTGCCCTCTACTTCAAGGCCATTTGGGGTAGGAAATAAAGAGAGATAAAGCGAGTTTAGGTTTACAGCAATTTATGTGCTACAGAGCCAGCATCCCTACTTAGCAGCCTGTCCACCTCCAGAGAGCGGCAAATAAATCATCAGAGCATCAGGATGTTCTGCACCAGACTTTTAGCAGCAAGGCGGTGAAACAGAAGGAAATCTCACTTTTTCTGCTCAATTTAAACCCCATTTTTCTCCAGCTAACAGACATTTCTCCTCAACATTGCCTTTAGCTTTAAGGAAGGCTCTGTTTCAGACTGCATTAAGTGAAATCAAGGTGGGGTAGAAGCAGGACTGAAAGGTTTGGATCATGACAAAAGGTGCCAGGGTCTGGGATACCGGGTGCGTTGCTTAACTCAGCAGACACAAAGCAGTAACCAAATCCTGGGGGAAGTCTTTTATTTCAAGAGCTGTTTTCTGCTGAGGAGGAAAGCTGCTTCCTTTCAGCGCTCCTATTCTGGTTACTCTTCTCACCACCAATCCTGTCCTCCCTGAAGTAGCAAAGCCCAACCACTGGACAGCGAGCAGAAACTGTGGTGAAGCATTCACTCAGGTCCTTACAGAGAAAGGAATTTCTCCTTCTGGAAGAGCAATTAGGATTAGAAAGCCAAGGATCACCTGCTTTTAAGATTAAGTCTCAGAAGGCCCAAGTAGGTCAAAACACACACTTCTGTGAATTTAGTGATCTTTGTGGAGTTAAACCACAACTGCAATTTGGCCAGTTAAGTAAAACTGACTCCCTGTGAACTGGAACATCAGAAGCACTCTTACACATTTGTTTTTAAGGGAAAATGCACAGCTCAGGTCCCATCAAGAGAGAGAAGTATCATAAAGGAAAATAACCTCACCACAGAAGAAAAAGAAGCCGTTTCATAGTGCCCCAGTGTTAGCTCAGCCACCCGACAGAGAGGAACTCCTCGACCTCACAGCATCCGCATGGACCCTCCATTAATTTCCACTGTTAGAAACAAGGTCCCATTACTTACAGAGCAGAATCTGTAAAGAACTCCCTGATATCGAATCTACAGATAATGGGAGGTGAGAAAGGATTCCAGCTTTCCTTAGTGCCCTTTGGGGGATTTTCTTGCCAGAAAAGCATCACAAACTGGGGTTGCTGAAAGCACAGCAAAGCCAGGAGCAAGGCTCCTACACAAGGAAATGGAAGTACCAAGTCTGCTCTGTGAGAGGAATGAAAGCAGTCATTGAAGTAGAGCTGCTTCTACCAGTTGCCCACATTGGTTACAAATACAGGTACATCATTCTTTCAGAAAATCAGTGCCTGGTGCAGGAATTTACCAACATACTGTATCAAAGTCTGTGTAAAGTACCATTTAAGAGAAAGAAATAGTCATGGACCATTTATATATCTATATTTACACACATGCACTCACACACACACACATTAATAAATATAAATTTTATGCTTACAGATCTAATTTAATATTCTCTGAAAAAAAACACATTTAAAGGGTTTCTTCCTTAGCTGCCACCCATGAATTGTCAATGGTTTCTCCTACCTTGAGGGTGAAGGGGTAGACTTGGTGCAACCACCCTCAGGCTCTGAAACTTAAAGTGACACGTAAGGAAGGGACCAGCCATACACTCTGAAGGGCTTTAACTCAGTGTTGGTAAATTGAAAAGCTATCAAGAGAGTTTTCTGAACATATAAATACAAAGGTTGAAAGTTGATTAAAAATTTAGAATTTAAATACAGTGCTCCAAGAAAACCAAGTACTTTTCAAAATGTCTTGCTCAGGCCAAAAATGCTCACTGCTGTATTACAGCCACTACAGGTAGGTACTTTCAATTATTATTATACATGCATATATCCACAGCTGGGTGCACAAACACATGTGCCGTCCTGCAAATAACCCACCTAGCAGACAGAGAAATGCTGATCTAATGAATCATGGCCAAAGAGCCACTGGGCAGCTGCAGAGAGAGACAGAGGTGCTTCAGCATGAAGTCACAGCTATGTTTGATCAGATCCAGATCCAAACGCAAGAAAGCATCGCTTCCCACTGCCACCAGTCCCAGCAATCCAGATGACCTTGTAGTGTAACTGCTTTCGGCAGCACAACTGGCTCCATGGTAAGCTACACTTTACAACAGTAGTGTATGCTATGGTAGTAGCAGCTTTGGCATAGTTTTTCACCCAGAAGGAAACAAAAAGTTACACGACTGAACAATCTGTTGTATAACTGCAACCTAGCACACAGATTCTCGCCAGATGCAGAGCTTCAAGCAATGGCATTAAATTAGGAGCTGGATTAAAGGACTCTCGAGTTGACAGAAACGACTACAAACAGAGGGGAAAAACTGATGGGGAGCAGAAAAAGGAGCTGCCCAAGAGACCGCCTGGCAAGGGAAAACACATCATTTGCTGCAGGATGGCATTTGCAAACTCAAAAGCAGAGTGTGCAGCAAGGGCAAAATTATGAAGCCAGCTGTGTTCCTCTGGAGGTTCATTCTTAATGCCATAGTCCAACTTATTAGCAGCAGGACTAAAAGACCTGAAAGATTTTGCAACAGGGTAGAAACTCAAGGGAAATTCCACATTGGAATGAAACTATCATTTGATAAGGTAAAGCACAGATACTTCTTTTCAAAGTAATGAGGATCCTTCAGCACTGCTTCCTGTTCAGAAAGCTGGCACTCTTCCTTGAAAGATGGGGACAAGATAGTGGCACAAGTACAAATGTAATCCAGAGTATTTCTAGCTCACTTTGCTACTCCAGTTTCTTACACTGGATTCGGAGCAGCTGAAGGTCAGCAAGCAGGCCAAGGACAGGGATTTTTTCTTTCCCTCCATCCAGCATCTGTCAGATCACATCTGGAGCACGTTGTCTTCAATTTTGGGCTCTCCACCACAAGACGGACTGGGACATTCTGCAGAAATTCAACCTGATGACCTGGGGGCTCGAGTGATGTAGAAGAGACCAAGACAGCCAAGTTGGTTCAGATTTAAGAAAAGGAAGCAGGTGGGGAAAAATCTTCCTGGTGTCTTCAACTACCTATTTAGAAGATGCAGAGAAGGCAGAGCTAGACTCTTCTCAGAGGTGTGATGTGATAGGAGAAGAGGCAACAAACATTGAGCTGCATAAGAAAATACTTTTCAGATAACTGAGAAAATGTTTTCACCTCAGAGTGGAACAGGGACCGGGAGTCATGAAATGTTCAAACCTCAGCTGGACAGGGTCACAGCAACAGGAGCTGGTCAGAGCTGCTCTCAGCAGGAGGTTGTAGCAGAGAACTGCAAAGGTTTCTTCCAGCCCAAGTTATTCTGTATTTCTACGCAGCTAGAACTGGCCAATAACAGAGACAACAGACAGAGATCTGATCTTCACTAATACTGCGGTTTTATGTGATCTATGTTTATCACAGTGATAAACTATAATTTATAAGTAATAGTTTAAACCTCAAACAACCAACAACGGAACAAGCAACCAGTTGAAATTTAATCCTTAGAAGCAACAAACTTGAAGAAACAGCTTTTGATCCCCTGTGGAAAGCTACAGAACTTGCTAGATTACAATCCTTGACACTCAAAACCCCAAACCTAGGTATACCAGGGAAATGTTTATCCCTTCCCCTACATTTTAACATTCACTTACACGCTAGCACACATCAGAGCGGTACTAAATATCTCACTGGGAAACCCCGATGCTAACACATTAAACATCAGTTTAACATCCCCAGTGGTCAGTGAACTGCCCACACCATGCTATGAAAGCTCAGGTCAGTTGCTCTCACTTGCTTAGATACAGGTCCCCAGCCTTCCCCACTTCAAGATATATTCTGTTGCTAGCATTTCCCTACTGAGAAAGGGGAAAAATGTGGAAGTTAACTCTACATGGCAGCTCTAAGTCAGTACACAAGACAGATGTCTAAAACATGCAAAACCAAGTTTACTCCCCCCAAAACCTGAAGCCAGACCATGACTTTGATTGCAGAAGCACTATAAAGGCTTCAGCTGTTATTTAACTATTTATTTCCTTTCACAAAAATTTAACATGTGTTTGAAAACAGTCCTAAACAAGCTGTGCCCAACAATAACATGTCTAAAACATAGTATGAAAATTAAATATATGGTGGCCAAATCGACCTTTCTTAACCTGCTCTGGAGCCCCATGTATCCCAAAGGTATTTTCATCCTTGAGTCCCTGGGCAGAGCTTAATGCAAGGTGCTGCTCCCTTCAGTGGATAAAAGTGGCTGGATATGCTACAGGGGGCAGTGTTAATGGTATGGGGGAGGGAGGAATATGGGAAGAGAAAGGAGCTGAAAAGAATATATGAGCTAATCATGAACTTCACTTCTGTGCCCAGCACTACGCTGTGTTATCACTAAATCAGATTAAATTGATCTCACTGTAAAAAGCTTCTTGTATCACAAGAGCCAAGGTCAAGCCAAAACAGTAACTAAGGAATTCCAGTGGAATAAAACCAAGAACAACTGCATCCAGCTTTTGTGAACCGAGGCAACAGAAGTTGCTATAAATCGACTGCAATCAAAGTAAAATTAGTCTTTGTCATTGCTTAAGACTTTAAAAAAGCAATAGTGAATGGTGAAAAGTAAATCCAGACATTAAGAACTCAGTTTTAAAGGTTTCCCAGGTCTAAATCATAGCAGGTTCAATATTCATCATGCCTTGACCTTCATTATACAGGCAGCACAGGATGCAGTGAAGCCCCCTATTCCTCTCCCCCTCAAACGTCTCTCAGTTAATACAATTAATTGAGAATGTGAGATGCAACTTTTTAGACAATAAAAACAACTTAGGTGAACAATTTAAATAATCTGAGTACTGCATATAACCATTAGGGTAACATTTTCTTTCTAGCTGAAGGCTTATTTCTACCATCACATTAATTTTCATTCCTCTGCAGTGCTCAGAACTGAAGGACTGGGGAATGAGGACTGATATGTAAAATTGTGGTGCTGTCTTCCAGACTGAGCAAGGTGTTGAAAGAATTAATCTGGAGGCCTGAAACAAGATGCGCTCATCTCACGTGTTTCCAGATGCAGACCACATTTTCCCACAGCTCTGAACAGGACTGAGTAAGAACTGTTATTTTATTTATTTATATAGGCAACGTATAGGCAAATCTACAAGAAAACTCTTTTCATGGCTGCTTCCCACAGTAGCAGGGGGATGCAGCCGACTGCTAAAGCAAAAATCCCAATAGGATGAACTGGGGAGTTCCAGGCACCTCAAGCAGAATGGGTGATCAGATCAGAGATATTTCCTTATCCTCAACCCCCATTTGAACCAGCAGGCATCGTGAGCCAGAAAAGGAAGAGGGAGAAAGCGTTACTCTGTTCTAAATACTGAGGAGGCAGATCTATACGTGTAACCTGAGGATGGACTTTCAAGAGGTATTTATAAAGCAGCAGCTGATGTATTTCTATGGTGATGGACTGGTTTACAGAAGTTTAGAAACTAATTTAGACTTTCCAAGAGAAAAGCAGCAGTAAAGAAAAATCCACAAAACTTCGACAGCTTCACAACCTGAACTGTATTCTGTTTGTGGCTCCCCTTGCCCCGACTCACCAAACATACTGGGAACCCAAAGACTCCCCTGCTTCAGGAGCTCCCCAGCCTCAAGGCTGTTTCAGAGGCATGCCTGTATATAAGACAGCAAACACCAGCAGCAATGATTAATCGCAGATAAACTATGCTCCATTCTCACTTCTGCCTTCTTCCTTCAAGTCCATTTTATTGAATTCTGGCTTTGAAAAGGCTACAGAACACAGACCTAATCCATCTGCTTTTTTGCTATGCCACACCTAGCCTTCCTAGCAGGAAAAGTGACAGCTGGAGGCTGGCCTGCTTCAATTACTTTGTGGTCTGTAACAATCCTCCTTCACAAAATCATTTCAAAGTACTAAAATCCAATCTAGTAACTTGGCACTAAAGGCACACACATAAATTATGAAAGCCTAGCTGTAGATAAATGAACTGTCCTGAATATTTTGTGTGCCTCTAACTTCAGGAAGTAACCGCGAATCACGAGACCAAGAAATTCTTCCTTTCTTTCTGAAATATTTCTCAGAAAACAATTGGCTTGAGAACGGAACATGGCTGGGTTTTATTCAAGCGGTGGGACTTGGCTACTGAATAGGATTTGGCAAAGAGAAAGGAAACCTAGAAGGGAACAAGTGATGCCAGCTGTTACCTTGCAGATTTCCTCCCCCTCCCCAAATTCCAGCAGACACTGAACGGTTGTGCCTCACTCCCTAATCCCCATGGATGCACTGACAGTATCATTTACTGCATGTTGGGGAAATCATCTGCTACATGTTGATGCAGTAGGTCTGCCTCTCTGCTCTGTGACAGCGCTGTCAGACCATACAAGACAGCAACGGTAACAAATCAGTACGGATAGGGAGATAACCTACCAAAGGCACATCCCACCCCTCATCTCTTTTGCCATTACCAAAGCCATAACATTATCTAAACTGAAAGATCTCTGCTGTGCTGCTAGAACAGACATTAGCCAAGGGGATGGCAAACAGGCGTAAAACCAAAGAAAGGGGTTAGCAGGAGGCTACGCAGGGGTTGGATTTGCTGCCAGTTACACGGTGTCACACACACACACTGCTCCATGTGGCTGAAGTGACTCAAATCTGCTTTACTTGTAAGACATACAGCTACTACATGAAAAGACTGAAAAAGTTTGAGTAAAATCCTCCTCTTTCTGGCCAACCCAAATGGTCCTTAAGAGAGAAGAGATGGGAGAGGGTTTCAGGCAATGAAAGGAAACCTCCAAATTCCTTTTGGAAAACCTATTTAAGACCTTCAGTGACTTTTGACACATGGAAAATAAAAGGCCTCTTTTGCCTTGATCTCTACACACTTAGAGAATTTGTATTAAACACTGTATGAACTCTTTTTCCTCTCACCCCAGCTCTCAACACCCCTCAGAAGAGTAACACAGGAGCCTTGCTGTTAGCCAAGGCAGGGGTCAGTGACAGACTCCTGCCCAGCCCTGGCCTCCTGCCCGTCGTCTATCTAATTGGGGACCACACTATCAACAGGAGGTGAAGGTAGATGGCTTTAGTGCAGAAAACCAACCAGTGTTTTCTCTAGCTCACAGACAGTGGCAATATCTTCACCTACAGTGCTATTCTCAACAAAACCTGTTGCTCCAGCATGGGATGTGATGAACCAAATGCACACAGAACCTTTTGGAGACACCCTTCCCCGTGTGATCCTCAGTCATCAAGATACTTTGGCTGTTGTCCAGAACAAGTGATGAATAATTATAAGAAATCACTGAAGGTACAAAACCTTTTGGTTTTAATATCTTTAACAGGAACCAAATTAATACAGTTCCTCTGTATTCTCCCTCAGAGGGAATGGAGAGAAATTGCATCTGGAAATCCAGGTGGTAGAGCCCTGTAACTCTTCCTCCTGAATCCCCACATAAATAAACATTCATTCATTCATATTCAGAATTTTTCTGTTTTATAAAACAAAATAATTTGCCTTTTTCTTTAGCTTGGTACCATGTTTCTTTAATGCTGTTGTTGACAGATACTGCACCCATCTTTCAGCGTTTGATTGCCTTAGGGGACCTTTTTAAGATGGTCCTGTGGTTCAAAGCTCTGAGAAGCACAGTATTAAGGCATAGAAAATGAGGAGTTTTCTTTCCAGGGAGTAGACTGTGTTTGTGTTACATTCCTTTAGATACTGAACTGCAAATCCCATCCCCTTGGAGCCAAAAGGGGAAAAGACAGTTAAAAAAAGAATATCCCAGCAGTCATACAATCAGTTGTCTGTATTTTTTTGAATCTTTTTTTTTTAAAAAAAGGAAAAAATATCCCATAGGTAAAGACAGAACAGAGTTCCAGGTATGGGTTCTTGGGAGGAGTTTTCCATTCTTTTTGGCACCTTGTGATTCTAACAGCTGTCGACCTCCCATTTAAAAAAATCTGACTTTAAAAAGAGCTTTTTATTCGCTATGTTTTGAGCTGTTACAGTTGTGGTTTGTTTTCTCTGAAAGCTGCTTTAGGGGCTGCTGCCATCCCATGCCCACCCCACATCACTCCAGCTCCTCCCACCGGTTCTTCATTCACTGGTTGCCTGTCCTTGTGGCATTGTAGGCGTGATGACTCCAGTTTGGGCTGGGACTGCTCCACTGGACTCTTCTATCCGGGGTCTTTTGACTTCAGGTTCACTGGAAGAGGCTGCCGCTGTCTCTTCGGTCCCCATCTCACAGACCCGGCTGACTACAACAGGAGTGGATGAGCTGGCCTGGGCTGCAAGAAGCTGCAATGGATTTGTAAGAGCTGGGAAGCAGGACAAGAGAGAAAGAGAATTAATGTGATGAAGCAGCACAAGTGTTTATTAGTCCAGAAAACAAGAAAACAAAACCACCACAGTCAAATGTGATAGCTGGCACATACTCAAGTGCTGTTTTCAAGTCCATTTTGGAAGGCTTGCTAGCCTCGTCTCTCACTCTCCCCCATAATCTCAGCTTTGTCCAAGTTTACCAAACTGATAATAACCCCTTCCATAGGGGAACTTCCTTCTTCCTATCCTGTTGTCAAAGCAGGCATTGCCAGCCCAGTGTTCATCTCCAGAAAGGGAGGATTAATTCTATGTTAAAATTATACCACACCTCCTCTTAGAGCAGTGCTTCTCTGGCCACGTACAATCAGAACATCTGGCGAGCTGCAACATCTGTGTGCTGGGCCTGCAATCTGAGGGCTCTTTTTAGCCCTACTTGCACAGTAAGAGCAGCCAGACTGTTGGGAAAGGAGATTACAGTCCAAATACTGAGTGTACTGACATCTCACTTGTGAAAGGGGCAGGTAAGAGCTCACACCAGACAAACAAAGGCATTCCCATCACAACTGGGATCACCAAGTAGGAATTTCTGTCTCCCAATCTTGCATTCCAGTACTGCCAAAAGCTCTCACCCTCCCACTAACGAAAGTGGTGAGAAAAAAACAAAGTAAGTATCAACCCTCTGTAAAAATGTCTACAATTCCTAGTTCCAGACAGAGAATGTGCTTCCACACTGGCTTTGGCACACGCTGCTTCGAAAACAAAGCACATGCAGTTTTTGGACTCTGCATCAATCGGAGCAGCAGCCAAAGGGGACTCAGGAGACAGCACATCCTCTGCCCTCCAGACCGATTTGCAGAGGTGGAATGACAGAACATCAGTGGTGTGTTCACTGCTAAGTGCATCAGAAAAGGAGCCCTAGGATAAATAAACAAAGTGAATGGAACAAAGGCCCTCAAATCCCAGCAGCTTCTACCAAGGCGTGGGAAGGAGGCCGCAGAGCATCAAGAGGTCGAAGGGAAAAAACAACAGGGTAAGGATGAGGGCAGTCACCAATTACAGTTCAGTGACTTAAAGAACCTAAACCATTGCCTTGAAGAGAAGTTGACTTCATACAGACAAGAGTCAAGAGAAAATTCACTACCACTTACAAAACTCAGGTGGAACTGGAATATTTCCAGTTTGACAAGACAGAAAAACTTTGGTGAGATGAAAATATTTTAACATAAAAATATTAAATTAAAAACTGCTTCTACATTAGACAAACACTACTGCTGGGTAGTCACTAACCTATCTATTTAATATCTTAGTATCCTAGTTGCATTAAAACCTTATCGCTATCGTTTTTTAACTGCTTCAGTAAGATTCTTGCAATTCAAGTGCAAGCCAGGTGATGCTGTGAATAGACACTGCAGAAAATCCTGTAGAAACCATTCCTACCTCCATGAAAGCCAAAAATTGCACCAGTGCCCTTCATTTCAAACTCCCTATAAGCACCAGCGTGGGACAGAGGTGCTTAGCATCTCATTGAAAAGGGCAGTAAAAATCATATATTGCCATCTCCAGTCATCATCTTTAACTGATCAAAACGTGAGGTGCTGAGCAAGTAATAAGAGGAAGCTACCAAGATATAGCTAGCGTGAGATTTTAAAAATCAGGCTTGACAAATGACTAGAACACGTCCTGTATATATAAAAAACCTCCTAATTCAAACACCTGATGAAATAGGTCTTATTTGTCTTGGGCTCTAAGACATCAAGATGGAAAATTACGTTATTTTCTTAATACTTTATGGAGGATCTAAAGAGCACCATGGAAATTTTATTACTTGGCATGCTGAAAGCAGAGGCTGTTTGTCAGAAGGGAATAAATGAAAACAGGCTCTACACAAGAACCACTAACACTTTCAGCAAGGAACCACAGAACCACAGAACCACAGAACGTTAGGGATTGGAAGGGACCTCAAAAGCTCATCCAGTCCATTCCCTCTGCCGGTGCAGGAATACCTAGATGAGGTTGCACAGGAAAGGTGCAACCTTAAGGGAAAACCCTTAAAAGGCAGAAAGTATAAAGCAGTAGTAAATGCATAGCCAAAGAAAAAGGAAAGACACTGGACTCTTCAGAAGCAATGGTAGGTAGCAAAACTTTACTACTAGGGACAGGAAGCAAACAGAGGTGAAGAACTGGAATTCAATTACAAGAGGTACAACCTAACTGTTAAGCTCTGAGAGCAATCAAAAACCAGAAAGCAGCGGAAAGAGAGCCTACCGTAAGTGCTGCCGGTGATGCTGTTGGTGGGGACAGCATGTTTCCCGTTCTGAGTGACTGCCCGCACGGGGAGCTGATGCTGTCCGATGGTCACTGGAGCTGCCTGCTGAAGGATCGTGACCGTCTGGCCTGGAACACCCTGCGCCATTTGACTGGCGACTGTCTGAATAACGCGGCTGGCTGTAGGTATCGTGGCAAACGCGATCGTTGGCTTTTCATCCATGCCTGCTTAAGAGCAGAACAAACAACGATCATCCACTATAGCCTGGCTTAGGAGCAGGCTTTATTCTCATTAACGTTTCAGCAGTGATACATACCCCGGGTTTATGGATGTGAAAATACCTCAGCACCACAGAAGGTCAGGGCAGGGATGAATATTTGAAAGCAATATCAATGTTAAGAACATTTTTCTTACAGCATAAGCCACTCATCAACAACAAAAAATAATCCAAGATTATAAACTTGATCCTTTGTCCTAAAAAGACATCATCTCCCTTATTGGCACATTATAGCTGTGATATGGACAGCAGTCACTGCAAATCTCAGAGCTTACTTTGCAATTACAGGCAAATTGGCCTGGCTGTCAATACCACACAGCAGGAGAAGGCATTAAAGTCTTAAACAATGCCTGGAGCCAAAAGGCTGCAACGGCTTGCTGTCAGGCCTGCATGTAGGTTGATTTACACAGAGGTCTTCTCCCAGTTGCAAGCTTTCGCCAGCTATGGAAGCATGGGAAGAAACCAGAGGGAAGAAAAATAGTAAAAATGTTTAAAAAAATAAAAAGAGGGCTGAGTTGCTGGATAGCAATAACCGTTTGAGAGCACTCAACCACCTATCTCACTTCCCAGGACAAGCAAGGGGTCAACTCAGCAGGTACGTAACAGCTACATGAGAGGCTCCCACTGGGCATGCAGGGGAAGAGAACCACTCTTCTCTTCCAGGGGCTCTGTGGGTTGCAAGGCAGAGAGGGCAGGCAAGAAGTGCAAACTCATTAGTCCTGTAGGAAGAGAAGACTTCTCATTTTAATGTTAGAAGACAATAAGAATGGAGTCAGGACATAAGCATCAAACTGAGACCTGCAGAAGCAGGCTGATGGGAAACAGGGTGAGTAAAGAGAAGTAAAGCTGGGAGATTAGGAAGGAAAATGGAGCGAGCAGGAAAAACAAAGGGAAGGTAGAGACTAGAAAAGGAATAACAGTGGGAATAAGAGGGACAAGTAGGGAAA
>NW_010201414.1:14491-54091 GCF_000695765.1 Mesitornis unicolor
AAGAAGCAGTGAATGAAAGAAGGGAGCAGGTGACAGATCAGCAGCTGCAGCTGTTAGAGCTTCAGGAACATGCATGGGATCCAGACAGGAATTTCTAGAAAATGTGAAACTCAAGCAGGATAACCAGTGCTGAACTAAATATGTCAGTGGTCCTGCTATTGCTGTAGGGGAAGGTATTTGTAATTTCTTTTTCTTTCCCTTAGAGAAGAACCATTGTCCCACTGCCCACATAAAAGCAATCAGAATAACTATAACTACTTTTGCTGCTGGTACAACACACATCTGTCTTGCAGCACTAAGCCCTTCTGAAATGGCGAGCAGACAAGGAGGTGTCTAGATCACAGCAAGAGAATGTTTAACTCACTAAATCCCCTAAGACTCAAATTTACAGCTTAGGGAAAAAGAAGCCTTTGTTGTAACTGGTTTTTGAAGCCTGCCTTAATGGGGCACAGCCTGGACTTCCAGAAGCACGTGCTTTCCTCTAGGAATCCAGGCCTGCAGAAAAGGGCTCAATCATTTATTTACAAGGCCATTCTGAAGTTTCAGGTTTTCCCAGACCATCTCTTTTGGACAGAAAAGCACACATTTCCATAGCACATTCAGCTGACCATTACACTGACATAATATTGACACTGGGGATAATATAAATATTTAAAGCACTGCGTGTTTTTTCAGCCTCCGAAGTCTGGTAGATTTGTTCCCCATGGGAGACAAGGAAGCACAGCTGTCCTGCTCACTGGCAGAGACATTGAATGGATAAGTTCTTACTTGGTTTAAGTTTTACCTGGAGAAACACTTTTTATTAGGGCTAAGCACCCAGTGAGTGAAACAGCATTTGACCACCCACCCTCCCTGCTCAAGACTTCTTAGCAGAACAGCAAGGGAGGTGAAAAGCTACCTCGGTGGTCACCAGCTAAGTCCAACACTGCTCCTGCAGCTTCATGAGCTCCTCCTGCTGTGCCCTGATTCGTGAGGATGTATCCATTTGCAGAGTTTGCAGAGGAGGTCACAACTCGGACCATTGTAACAGTGGGAGCTTGCTGAACTACGTGAATTGCATGACAAGAAGGCTGTTGAGAAGTCACTATTGATGCTGGCATGTATGCAACTGGTTTTGCTACCAGAGTAGATGGTCGGGGAGGAACCGCCATGATCACTGGCTGGGCACTGACTGGAGATCCTAAACAAGAGAGAGAAGCATACATTAAAAGGAGAGGCAGAAAGGCCTCGACTCATTTCACCTAGGCACTTCTAATCTGAAATACTCAGTCCTTCTGCATTAGCAGCAGTAGGGGTAGGAAACAAGGCTTCAAAAATACCATCTTTGATCTTCTCTTTCCTAACTTAAAAAAACCTTACTTGCTATCAGAGCACATTCCCATGAACAAAAACCACAAAAAGCACAAATACCTGAAGCTTTACTTAATGAGTTTTGCCTTCCAGCTTCACCAGGAACACCCTGTACATCAGGCCAGTTACAGCACAGCTGACAAGCAGATACTTACCAGGGCTTAACAAATTACCAAGGCCCTGGCCACAGCACCACAGAGCTCTGCATAGCCAAGCTGATCTTATCCAGAAGGCTGGTAAATTAGTGTCAGTGAGCTATGCACTGTCATGGCTATGCTGCTGTCAGTTCTTTAGAGCCACCTAGTTCAAGGTTAGCTTGTGGTTTTCTACACATTCCTTTATCTCCTGCCCCCTCACCCAAAGATGACCAAAAAAAAAGGTCGGAAGTTGCGTATGTACCATCAGCCTCTAACAAGGAAGCTGAAAGAGACACCTGGCTCCTTCTGTAACACTGGTAATAAGCACTCCTGTGGTGTCCTCAGAGTGGCACTTGGTACAAGTGAACGGTCACCCTCTGTGAAACAAGGGCTACTCACCAGGTGCACTCTGTGAATACCGATACTCTGGAACTGAGGCTAACTTTGACCCAAAGTCGTGATCGTGCGGAATGGGTGAGCCCTCCCGTGACAGGCACTCTGGAGTCTGTAGGCCACTAGAGTGAGGGGACAGCAGGCCAGGGTGAGTAGGGGAGGCTGGAGCGCTCCTGAAACACCAGAACACAGCGTTAGCAAGTGTAGATGCATTTTGACCACAAGACAGCAGCAGAGACCACGAGTCACCTCCAGTACGGGATGCTATAGAAGGACAGCCTGTCTTCTACACTACCCACTATCGTCTTGCTGGGAACAGTAACCTCACAAATGTTCTAGCACCAAATACTGTCACACTATTCCTTGCTGAAGGAAACCAGACCTTTCAGAGCATGCTTAACATCCCATTCTAAGACCCAGTGCTGACAGAGAAGCTGGAAGTGCCTCACGTTCAGATCAGTTTTAGAATTTCAGGTCATTCCCAAAGGAACTCTGTCAGTGTTTGAGAGTGATGGGGAGAGGAAGAAAGAGGCAATGTAGAGCCCCACATATGCTTACAGAGCAGTTTGCCCTCTTTTCCCCATTGCCTCCCTCCTCAGCTACTTGGTTCCCACTTCTGGTCCCACATGGCCACCAAACACGTGAGGAATTAAACATTTCTTTAATGACAAATGAGACAAAGCTGAGCTGCTGAAAACCTCTCCTGTTTCCTCCCATGTTAACAGACAGAAAAGAAATGAGGTGTGGGAGGAATGTTACATGAAACTGCCGCAGTCAGTGTTGAATTGCAAGTCTTATTCTCACAGCTACAGGGCTCAGAGAAAGCTGCCATTGCACACAGCTCCTCCTGTGCAGTTACATCGCTGACTGGAGTGACTACACAGAACAATCCCCGCTGCTTCACTGCCGACAACCATGATCAACCTGATCTTCCCTATAGCAGAGCGTTTTAAATATCACAAAAGTTATTCCCACTATGATCTAATCCACATCTGAAACCAGCTTTCCTGAAATGAGAGATTGGATCTGAAAACACTTACTCCAGTGCTTCGAACTGCTTTGAAATTATGCCAGAACAGGTATGTTATTTAATGCATTTTTGTAGTTTGGTTCTGGATTTGTCTTTTTTTGGTAAACACTTAAGTCAGAACAATTTTCAGATTATGCCTGTGGACGATTTACCTATATTACCTCTCAAACTATAAACAGAAGCAAAGTTTGCTCCCTGTACTTCAAAAGTTCATTTGTTTTCTTTGCAGTGAGTTTGGCAGAGAGATTAGAGGAAGCTGAAGTTACCTGGAGGAGAGAGGTCCAAAAGGTGTCCGGAAGCAGGACACTCCTCTTTGCCTTCGTTTTCTAAATGCTTGCTCTACTAGTTTGGCTTCAGAGGCAGGGTCAATTCGCCAAAAAGAGCCCTTTCCAGGCTCCTCCTGGGAGCGTGGGACTTTAATAAAGTAGCGGTTCAAGGAGAGGTTGTGCCGAATGGAATTCTGCAGGAAGCAGAGGAATGAGGTGATTATTTTACCATGAGAAAGCACATAACAAAGATGAATGGGCTTCACCACGCAGCTTGGAAAAACAAAATCCACACATCAGAATCAAAAGCCAAGACAGAAACAAGCCACTCAACTTTCACAGCTCCAAAGTCACAGGAGAACTGCAAGAGAAAACCTGGGGAAATGTGTCAGAGTTTCTACTAACCATGCTGAAAGATGTGCTTGCTTGGTACTACACCAAGCACTTAAATACACCTGGAGCCAGGCAGTGCAGTGACTTTTCTGTGAAAAGCAATGAAAGCAGAGCTTTTGCTGAGGCAGGGAAAGTCACTGTAAACCACATCAGAACTCTCTCAAAAGACAGGCTTTATTCTAGGCAAGCAGTAAAAAGAGACTGAGCCTGTGCTAACTGCTTACCTGCCAAATGATCACCAGGGTGCCCAAACATGCCCTAAAGGACACTGCATCTCACGGTAATCATAATGCAAGCCAGCCAACATGCCCTCTGACAGCTGTCTCCAAGAAAAATCCATTATTTATGTGACCTGGTCTAGCACCGTACGGCACTCCAGATGCTGACAAGACTACTTAATCCTTTTCAATGCAGAAGTCTGCCTCTGACTGGGTGTAGCACTGTCTTTTGGGTTAGGGGAAAGTCTCAGTAAGCCCAGGTGTGCACAAGCTCATTCCTCTTCTACTGTCAAAACAAACCAAGAGCCTTTGTAGCAGCTTTAGATGAGCTCTTCACAAGTGAAATCTTACAATGCCACTGGGGAGGGGAGGGGAAAAAGGCAACTTCACCCTCCACTGAAATGCAGCTCTCTTTGAAGCAGGATGCAGCAACTGGTTCACAAAGCACAACTCTGCTGAGCAGGTTAAGGCAGGAAGTGAATTCCACAATTAATGAGAACTGCAGGGAAAAGCCAGGGAGGCAGAAATGTGTTTATTCCAACTGTACTCAAAGTGCACCAAGCAGTACTGCTCCTGCCAGTTGAACACAATGAAATCAGCAGCTGCGAGAGTTTTTTCCAGCTGCATTTGTGTATTGTACTCAAATGACAACACCCATTTCAGAGGTGTGATGCCAAGAAAAAGTCTGAAAGCAGGTGGAGCTGAGGTTTCTGGAACTTTGAAAGCAGCCCTCAAGTGAACATTTAAGCTTGACTTAGCATGTGTTAACTACATCCAAGCTCTCCTATGAAGCTGGTCAGATTTCCTTTAATAGCACAAGGAAGGCACAGACGCAAAGTTCCTCAAGTTCCCATTCCGAGATTCAAAATTTGCAAACTGTGACTTGGGCAATGCAGTTGATACACAGGGAAAACCAGAACATCTGTGATGACTTAAGGTATGATGAGGACTAAAACCCAGGGCCTCAGTTTTAGGCTGGACATCTTCTTGGACAAAGACAAGGGGAAGGATTAAGCAAGATTCAGGCAAGTACCTGGGCAGAGGAGTGACTGCTAGCAAGGATGTGGAATGAAAAACAACCAAGAATGAAAGACACACGACTACAGAATTAAAAGGGTTTCAGAAGCCAGAGAGCCCAACAGTAACACAACACACTGCTGCAGAAAGCATTTCACAAAACCCACCAACTACTCAGCCACAAACAAACCAGTTAGCTTACATTAAACAAACTGACTCTGGGAATAGTCAAAGCAGCTCTATTCCCGGTTCCCCAAATCTTTAATAAATGCATTTCAAAGCAGATAAACCCTGTCAAAGTAATTTAAAAGCCTGTCAGTGTCAAAAACTCACCTGCCAGCCTTTGTCAGCAGTCCTGTAATATGGATAATGCTTGGTAATGTGGGCATAGATCCCACTTAGTGTTAATTGCCTGTCCTGTGCTGAAGATATAGCCTGCACAATTAGCTGAGCATAGGAATAGGGTGGCTTGGACTCATCCTAAGGGAAAACAAACAAACAGAATTTTAGTCACTAACAAACAATTCCTACGTTAGAGTTTACCAACAACCCGAACTAAAAAAGCACACTGATTGGGCTGTAGTTTTCACAGATGCTAAGAGAGCATCAGGGACATTTAGGAGAAGCACCACCCTCTTCCCTTTCACTCCTGTTCACCTCCCAATTCAGCACAAGCATGTGTGTGCAAACACAACTACAAAACCGAGCCAGATTAAAGTATCTCCTTCGCTCTCCCCACAAACATACACACAATAAAAAGCTAACTTTCATCTGATGCCATTCTCCACTGAATTTACCACAGATGCTCACACCAGCACAAGGAACAGGATCAGGACAAGCACCTGGAAGCAAAGGGTTGGAGGGTGTAGGGCACACTGCAGTGTTCATGAAGCAGAAGCCTTCAATTCTGTCCAGCTACAACTACAATCTGTTAGAAAGGTTTCATGGAAGCATGCTCCCAGCTCTCCTCCCAGCAACAAGCCCAATATGAAACCTGATCCTGTTCCTTCCCTCTCCAGCAGGATTTGTTTCATTCTAGGAACTTTAATTTGTTTGCCAGATCTCATATTCCCAGCTCTTCTTTTACTCCATCAAGAACAGCCCTTCTTGTCTCAAGGAAGAGTTCAATCTACAAAAAAAGCCATCTAATATTGCACTCCTCCACCCAATCCCAAATCAGGTGGTTTTGGATCTAGACCTTTAACTTTGATCTAAAGATCAGTTCACCAAAATTAAATTTTATCATTATAACTAAGTTATTTTTTAATCTAAATTTCATTTGCTACTTTCCTCATTTAATGCTTGCTTGACAGGCCTTTGGGTTTGTTCTGAAGTCAGACTACAGATTTCTCATGGAAAGGATCTAGTTTCTTCCCTTGCTTCCCCTTTCTCCAGCTGTGTTTTGCAAAATGTCATTAATTAAAAGGAGAAAACAAGACTCTGAATTTTAATGCGCCTCCTCTCTTTATGGGTTCTTGATTTATCAAGCAAGCAAAAAAATTCTTCTTGCTTAACCCTTCTGGTAAATGACTTGAGTACATTATGGGCACCTAAGCAAGCAGATTCATCATCTACCTCTATTAAGACACTGGTTTGAAGGCATGGTCTCAAAACCCTGAACGATACACAGCGTGCTTATGGCCAAGGTATTCTTAGGACCCCTTTTAACTACATCCAGCACTGGCAATAAACTGTCAGGTCTTAATAAGTCTCCCAATGAGCGCTGCTGGGTAAGTAATGTTTCTCTGAACCTTTGGGCTGTCCCCGCCAGATGCATCTGCCTGCTGTTCTGATGCTGCTTTTGCGGCGTACTCTGCTGCCAGCTGCAGATCCGAGGTAATGTTGTGAACAAAACGATATCCTGAGGATCCAGCACCACGTGGACTGGCCGGGCAAGAGTTGGGAACACTGGAGAGGCAAAAAGGAAATGAAGGTATCTGTTAGTTCATTTATTAACAAGACACATAGCTGTTACCCTCCAACGTACAGCAGATATGCACTGGACTTGTTTTTGCCTCTGCAGCTTATCCAAAGCCCAGATTATGAAAAAAACCCCACGTCAGAGATAAAATTGGAATTTCTACAAAATCCTGACACCCTCCCCACATACACTTTCCACAATCAGGAGACAGCAAAGTCTCAAAGCACTAACCAGCTCCTCTGTGTTTACAGAAGCACTTAAAACAACGTATCCCTGTATCAGGGATGAATGCTTAGTTAAATAAATATATATCATTGCTATTATAACTTGTGCATGAACAACACACCACTCTCCTTGTAACACAGGTAATATTTAATCAGTCCTAACAGACACAGGTTGTGTTCTTTTACAGTATCATAGTTAAAATCCAGTGCAGGCATCTGCCATGAGGGTCCCTGTCTAACACAGCACACAGGCTGCAGAAGATCATGCCCCGGGTCACTGCCAGAGAGCGAGAAACATGGATTTTCTTGATTCACCAGCAGAAAAAAATGCAGCTAACGGAGAGCTGCAACCACCATCACACAACACAGAAGGTGGCTCACTCAGCTTTGGGCCAGCACGGAGAAAAGACACATCCAGAGTCCCAGGGCCACCACACGATGGCATCACAGGAACAGCTACCGAGCAGGAAAGTCACGCTAGAGCTGGTAAAAAGCTACAAACAAATAAAAGGTTGCTATAATTTGCTGCACCACTCTGGCACACAGAAGTGTGCGCTATAAAATGGGAACTAATCAGAAAGGCTTGTCTGGGGATCACACATCCTTGATTTGTGGGGTTGGAAAGAGGATGGGGATGAGTCCGGGAATCTGAAGTTCCCCTTTTTCTCTGTCTCCTCTGATCTGTGCTGCCCAACATTGAGGGGTGCAATGCCAGAGAGGCATCAGGCATACCCAAATCCCAGGATTACATATGCCTGCTGTGTGAGAGCAGAGAAATAGTAAACAAGAATGCAAAACAATACACAGAAGATTTCCACAGCCAAGCAAGCAGTTCGGTTTGTATGAAAAGATGCAAATTGAAGCCCACAGCTGGGAACCAGAATTCGGTAAAACCAGCATAAACAATCCTCTTAGCAGTCAAATGCCCAGCAGCAGCACTAACCCCACACAAATAAACGCAGTAGCTGCCATTCATCACAACACCGTGCTAAACGCTGCACCAAAATACACGGAGCACACCCCCGTCCTCAAAAGGGTGACTGTCAATGGCTTCCCCACACACCTACACATGCGGATGGAAACGGTGAGACGCTCCCTGTTGGCTCCATGGGCAATGCCTCCTGTGCACAAGCAATCTGTCAGGGCAAGGCAGGACCGTTTCCTACCACGGCCCAGGCTGTAAGCTGAGAAGTGCTGCTTCTCCTTGCGGCGTCTTTGCAAATGGCTGCAGTGCTGAGCTCAGCACAACCCAGGCTGGTTTCTTTTAAAACTGAATTAGGGGACTGGGGGGGGTAGGGGGGCTGGGGAGAGGGAAAAGGCAGTAGAAATATCCAACCACAATGACTGGAAACCCAAACTCTCCCATATACTAACCAGTGCTTCGTAACCCTTTCAGCAGCCAAAGTCCTTTGCATCAATGGGTGATGCTATTGAAAAGTACAGCAGAAGGCAAAGCTTTCAAGAGGTGCAATCTTTATAATGCTGATGAGCCTGCGTGCCTAAAACTCCCTTTGCCAGAGATAAAGGGATTTCTTACCTAGTCTTTCAAAAAGCAGAGACCTGTTTGTGCAGGAAAATGAATCAAAGTTTGCTATTCCACGCTTTGGAAGTGGATATTGCTAAACCACAGAAGGCACTCTTGATGTCTTAGTATTCACATGGGGAGCTGGTGTGAATCCAATTATTCTGCTGTCATCTTTCAATAGCTTCTCCACATACACACTTCTTCTAATGTGTAGATAATTACAAGTGAAAGCCATTTTCATACATGAAACAATGACAACCCCAAAACACAACAATTCTTTTTATCTTCGTGTTTGGCACCCAAGCAATTATTGTCACACAGACGAGGAAGGGAATAGGATGAAGCAGAGTTTTCTGATTTTCTTCTTCGGCTGCAGAAACACATGAACAGCAAACCACAGAGACAGCAGCTGAAACTCAGGTCAAAGATACAGAAAAGTTCTCCAGTAAATCCATGCTCTGTATAAAAGCTGTACTTATTTGTTTTTAATAAAAAAATAAAACCAGTACGGCTTCAAAGATTGTCCCATGCAGTTCAGATACAAGAACTGATTCAGTTCTTCGAGATCAGCAGAGCAAGTTGTTCAGTTTTTGCTGTGCAAATTTGACCTTCTGAGGCTCATAATGAGTTTTAAATACAAACCTGTTTTCTAAAAAAACCCAAACAAAAAAAACCCATACCCAAAACACCCACAAAAAAACAAAGGGAGAAACCCTTACCCTACAGGGCTGTGATTCTCCTTGAGTGCTGACAAAGCCCCTCTAACCTCAAGTGTCGTTAACTTTCAGAAAAGCCAGTCTCTCCCAGCAGGCAGTCACTGATAAGGAACCTGACAGGCCCCTAAAGACACAGCTGCCCCATGGGACAGCCACAGGAGGAGCCAAAGATTCAGAAGAGATGTTATTATTTTATCAGAAAGGAGCACTTGTCCAAGTAGCCTGGATCAACGACCAAATCAAGAAAGAGGAGTACAGAACAAACAATCTAAATTTCAGCTGCTTCATGCAAAGAGATGGGGTAACACGTGCTGTGAAGTGTTCAAGGTCTCACTCATCAGAGATCTCTTCAGAGGGAAGGGAGAAAGAGCTGACTACTGGAAAAAACCACAAGGAGGCACAATCTGTTCCCCCCAACATGGGACAGAAGGATTGAAGAAACAGTTTTACTAAAAATACCACTCTGAGGGTTAAGTTAAAATTAAACATTAGTGCAGCCAAAAGAAAACAAGCAAACACAATGCAGTGACATCAGTTTCCTGGAGTTCCTGGAATTCTCCTCAGCAGCAGAGCCGGGGCTGGCTGGGGATGCTTGCATGCACTCACACGCCCTTGAAAAAATACTACAGAACAAAAAGACTTATCCTTACCAACACCTGTTTGTGCTACAAGACAAAAAAATAAAGTGTGGGGAGAGCGATTATGATTTGTTGGATATTAATATTGCATCGATACCTGGAGATAACTTCATGCATTTTGATACTATAACCTTTCCTGGAGAAAAGCCCAGCTGGGGTTGCAATTTCACCCAGCTCTGAGACATCCCAACCTCCTGCTGTCATTCATGCTCACCATCCATGCAAGCAATCTTGGCTTAACAGCAACCCAAGCTACTTTGGGTTAAGCTTGTCTGTTATGGAAGAGGGCATTCTGGAGAGGAAGCAATGTTTTATATCACTGAAAGACAGACAGCACAGAAGCAAACCAGCTGCAGTTACCCAGTTTAATCCCACGGCACCATGGTTCATGCCTCAAGACGCCAAGATTTTTGATATCTACTGAGGATTCAGCTTCTCAACTTGAAACACCGACTGCAGGCGGTCACTGAGCCACAGTTCCTCAAGTATCACGCTAAGACTCAGCTTTTGAATCAGACTACAACCACGTGTTGAATCACATTGGTCCTTTGCAGCATCTTATCCATTTAATACTTAACCCTTCTTCAACTGGAAGGGCAGAAAGAATAGGCAGAACACACTTTGTGCAGTACAACCACCCACAAATTGGGCAAAACGCCTTTTAAACGCAGGGCTGAACTTCTGGCTATTGAGAACGTAGCAGGTTTTGTAGCATCACGATTCACTTTCAACTCCTGCCAACAAGAACCTAGCCTTGTAAGTTCACAGCACTTTCTAGCAACAATTAATTCTTTAAACACCAGCTACTGGAGAGTACATACAACTTCCTGGAAAGTCCAAAATCAGCTTGCTTTAACTAAAGAATTGGAGTGCAAAAATAGGATGTACCACTGTGCACATGGTGTGCCCACAACCAGAACGCTGTGTGTGGCTTGTTTCTTCTCATTTCACAAAAAGCAGGATACAGCAGACCCACTGAAGGTCCTGATAACTGGGATTATCATAGATATGGAATGGATTCCATACAGGAAACAAATAGTTCATGACAAAAGCTGTGGGGCAAGGTGACAAAGCCTATAAAAACAAAGCCAAGATGAGCTGTTCAGCTCCTGGCCATGATGAACACAAAACAAAACCAAGCAGCACACCCTAAACAAGAGAAAGTGCTTCCACATTTGTAGTTACGCTGTGGAACAACGTGCGGTAAGGCAGGGCTGATGCTAAGAGTCTGTGTGAATGCAAAAGGCCATGATACAAGTGTTTGGGGAAAGAAGGACGACAGGGAATCCATCTGGGGCTTGATTACACAGATGGTCAGGAAGTCCTGCTCCAAGAAAACGGTGGCAGCAGACTGCACGTAAATCAGCATTACTATTTTCTGTGTTATGTTATCCCCAGAATATCCGTCTGAGGCAGAATACTGGGCTATAGGGATGTGCTGCCTGAGCACATGTAGGGTTTCTTATACAAAGATCTCCAGACTCTCTCAATACCAGTCACATTTTACAGATGGGGGGGAAGAAGCAACAAGTGGTTAAATTATATGGTCATATTACAAGACTACGAAGAAGCTGGGAACAGAAACACTCCCAAACCCCAGTGCCAATTTCCTCAGAAAGGAGAGGCAGTACATGAATGCAGGAGAGTTGCCTTATTAGTCTCATTCTTTCCTGCAAGAAAGGTATCTGTAGGGATCAAGCTATAAAGGCTTAATTTAAGCCAGGTATAAGGATAAAGTAGAATCAGAGAACAGTTTTGGTTGGAAAAGACCTTTAAGATCATCAAATACCTATCTTTATCATAAAGAGGAACAACTACCTGGGATCGCACATAAAATTGTTCACCTGACTTGGAATCTGGATTGCCGAAGAGGAAAAAACCCCTCCTCAACTTTGTGGTTTAGGATATGGTACACATGGGTAGTGCCTTGGAAAAATGCCCAAGTGCACGTCTGTGAAGCAGGTACAAAAGACACAGCAGTGATAGGAGCTACAACCTTGGCAATGCTACCAATATACAGATTCCTGACTGAGTGGGCAGGGTTTTTTAAGCCCCTATTGAGTACAAAGGGAAAAATCCCAGTTTCTTAATAATACCTCCTGCAGTCTTCTCCTCAAATGCAAATCAGAGGTGTGTTGCCCTGCACACAAGGACAACATTGGAGAAATGCCAAAAACCTCAGATTACCCCTAAATTCCATTTCACGAGCCTGCAGAAAGGGGCACCAAAAGATAGAGGGACGCTTTTTACGTGCAATAAGCAAGAATCAGGGCAAAGTACAGCACCAGGGCTTGCGAAACCAGCATTTCCACGATACGCCAATCAGCAGCAATGGGTGAGAATCCTCCACCACACTCTCCTTCCCCGGCCTAGCCCCAAAATCCTAACTCAAAGAAAGGCAAGTCCTTGCACGCTGCGTGTTTCAAACAGGTTTCAGAAACAATCACAAGTGGTGAGAGTGCCAAACCAAGCTGGATTTTGATGTGAAAGGAGGAATCTGAGAGCTACCCCCGCCTGCTTAATGCTGAAGAAAACCAAAGCTGTCGAACAAGCCACAGTGAGAGAAAGTCAGCTGTCCACAAAAGTTGAAATTCTTACTACTACTGTGCTCCAGTGGTTCCCCTCTTGGAAAGGAAGTGAGCTCATTCCAGCTGTGGATTCAGTGAATATTTTACTCTGAGCAGGGGAAGAGGAAGTGCTGGTGTAGCCAGTGACAATCTGCAACCTTTCCTCCGGCGCACGGCTTGGCACATCTGCTCCAGCACATGGGCCAGTATCTGAAATAAACACACGTAGGAAGTCCCCAGCCCAGTATAGATCGTTCCTTTTCTTACGTGATGCATATGCATCACACAAGTTGGCTTGTGGTTTGGAGACGAGGGTGATTCAAAATAATCACCGGTCTGTCCAACAGTGGGAGTTACCTGAGCCGTGTATTCTGCCTGCGTGCAGGAATTAATGGGTAACGGAGACAATGCAAAAGAGCCTGCAAAAAACTCGCCTTGGAGCTCTTCACTGGCTTCTCGGTTAAATGGCCAATAGTGCTAAAGGAAGGAGGAAAGCCTGAACGAAATGCAGCAGGCAGCAATTACACATCCTGTTGCAGTGAGTGAATGCATCCACTGAAGTCAGGGTTCATTCAGCTTCACGCTACACCTTTAGAGGAACATGCAAATTCAGATTAAACCCCAAGTGGTCTGAAACAGCGTTGTACGGCTATCCTGGAGATATTAAAAAACCCTCACTCTTGCCAAGCCAAGTCTGAATCAAAGCATAGCCAGCATTTGGACGTCTGCTCTAAGATGGCTCATACACTTCTGTCATGCTTTACGGAATAAAAGCTCAATACATAATTCATCTACTACGTACTGTTGGAAAGTAGTAATTACACTATACATGCATAAAAATCAGACAATGAATTTAAATGACCTGTTAAAGGCCACAAAACAAGTTGGTGGCTAAGCCAAGATAACTGCAGTTCCTGGAGTGCAGGCCTCTGAGTAATCCGCTATCAGAGCGTGCAGCATGTTAATGAACTAATTCTGCCTGGTGGAAATATGGAAAAAAAGAAGTGAGGTTGAAAAAAAACATTGCTTATGAAACCATGGCAATTCAGCTCACATCTCCTGGTTTACTAATCAAGCTT
This sequence comes from Mesitornis unicolor, assembly GCF_000695765.1. NCBI lineage: Eukaryota > Metazoa > Chordata > Aves > Mesitornithiformes > Mesitornithidae > Mesitornis > Mesitornis unicolor. The sequence goes on from NW_010201414.1 coordinate 27,966, forward strand.
ATAAAACAAAGGATGCAGGAGGATACCAGCTGATCTTTCATTATTCATACCATTACATTCATTGTAAAGTAGGTATTGATCCTTCCAGCAATGGCCAAACATGGGCAGGCATATTAATTACTAACAAAATAAAAATTGGAGCCTACATACAAATATGTACCAGTTCAGCACAGAACCTCACGAGATACTTCTCAAGCAGTGGTTCTCACAGGGCTCTAAGGGCTCTTCCTCCTACTTGTCAAATAATTTTATTTTATTTTATTTTTACTGATAAAGACTGTGTGTGAGTTAACTACCCATGCCCTTTCAGTGAAAAAACAAACAAGTACAAGACAAAGTGTTCAAGCCCACAGTCATTCTGGTGCAGAGATAAGCCGCAAGTAGCAGCTGTAAAATATGAGTAATGATACTGACCTCCATAGTACAGCATTCAATATTTCTTTATTGTAGCTTTTTTTATGTGTCAGTGAGAACACGATTGTGTAACATTTGAGAATAGGGAAGCATGTATGGAGAAATAATTTCATTTTTTAGAAATATTAAAAAAAACCCCAACCCTGAGGGGCAGTGCTGCTTGGAAAACAGAGTTAAGTTACGACTACCGTGTCATTAACACCAACTGGAAGACAATAAAAGGAAAACCAAACACTGTAAATCTAAACTCCAACTGAGTGTGACTTTGAGACCAGGAATAGGCTCCTACATCACACCTTGTCTCTGTGGATCTGTTTATAATCCAAGCACAAGCCACTCTGGAGACTCGACTGCACCACATAGATGGGAGCCACATTCACGTAGGTCCCATGGCCTCACAGCAAAACCAGGCAGCGCTCAGTGTTTGTAGCACAGGTGAGGAACTTCATGTCACCAGTGTAACCTGAAGAGAATCCCCCAAGCACAAGCTGCAGAACCTCGATGCCACACACCAAAAGACCATACCTTAATGTCTGAAATGGTCAATCAGTTCTAAATCCCAGCAGGCAGAGCTGAATTTAACCAGACTACACAGGGCTTTCACACAGCTTTTCAGTGCCTTGGATCTACTGAGAAGATACTTGGAACTGGCTCTGCTCTTTCTTGTTGTGTAAAATGGCAGGCTCCTTCTACCCGTTTCTTACATCCATGGTGGCTTTTTCCTTTTTGGAACATGCAAGTCTGACTTTTTTTTAAAAAGGAATTTTGAACTCAAAGCAGGAAGAAATAAGCTGTGCCTGTGTGTAAGCCTCACAGCATGCTGCCAACCAACATTTTCCCTTAAAGCTGCACACCAGCATTCAAAACAGATCTACAAACCACCCCTCCCGGAGATAAAACACCTAGCCAAAAAAAAAGTGGACACATTTCTCCTTAGGAGTAAGCAGGAATCTTGCTTTGCAAAGCTGCTGAGGGTGGCAGGTTTGGTTTTGTTTAACTAAAGCTCATTCCCTCTTTAGGCGGTGCACTTCGCAGAGGGAAAATAAATAGGCTGGAAAAAACCCAGATGCTTGCAGGGGGGAACCCACAGAGAAGCAAACTGCAATGTAAACAGGGAGGGAGAGCGGGGCCGGGGGTCAGGAGGGCAGGGCTGGGGCTCGCAGTGGGAGCACAGGTACAGCCCCTGCCCTGCACCGGGGCGGAGGCAGGAAAAGGGGGCCAGGAGCCACTTTCCAAAAAGGAAATTTCACCCAGCCCAGGATTTCCAAACTGCAATAATTTTCCACGGGCCAATCAGGGAGGAGCAAGGCAAACGCACCAAATTAGGAAAGTAAATACTGGAAGGGGGAGAGGGAGGAGGAGAAGAAGAGCTCAGCTCAAGCAACCACCTCTCAAAGCCAGCGACGGAAGAGTGGTGTGGGTCCCATGCTGAGCCCACAACCAGCCCTCCCAAAACTGCCCTGGGGAAGGGAGGGGACACTGTCCCAGCCTCAGCCACCGCTGAGGCCACTAAGATAGCAGAGAGCTGCCCTGAAAGCCAGATGGGCAGCATGCACAGCTACAGGCTCCGCAAAGAGCGCTTCCTTTCCCGGGCAGAACCAGCCAAATCCCTTCCCAAAGCACAGCCCAGAGGGTATCAGAGCTGCAAGAACCCGCTGCGGGAGATGGGAAGGTTGCAGGGGCTGAGCAGGGATGTTTACAAATGCATCGGCCCCTCCTCTGCAAGAGGAACTCGGAAACGAAAGGAGTTTGGCAAGTGAAACCTCAGATGTCTTCTGAGGTTTTCTGAAGACTTGGCTGGATCGGCTTCAGCTCAAGACAAACGGATGCGATCATTAATCATCCTTCGTAAACACTCCATTAGGGGCCGAGCACAATCCAACACTACTATTTCCACTTTCTCCTTCTGCAAAAGAAACGTTCTCGGGGAGTCAAATATCAGTTGCAGGCGTATGCCAGAGTCAAAAGATACAGCCTCTGTTAGTAACACAAACCACACTGCGCCGCTTTGCGCAAGATGACTGAATGGAAACTAACTACCATATGTTGGCAAAGAAACCATCCCCCTCCCCTCCCAGCAACAAGCTTCATCTAAAAAGAGAAGGTTAAATATAAACTAAAAGCAGTGCCTGAACAGAGGACTAAAACCACAGCTACGTCCAGCCCCGTTTTTCTAGAATATCTGTGCTGCACATCTGTGCAGCTCTGCAAGAGCCGGGGAAAAACCCAAGCAAGCGAGCGCCTCCAGATCTACACAAAACCAAACCGGCTTCATTGTGACACTGAAGTCATTCTCAGCCACGTAAATTTGAATACTCCTCACTGAATTAGTGCTAACTGTCAGAAAATGATTGTGTATTATACATTTTTACAAATGTACAGACAAGAAAACAAACCAAAGGTTATTACTATTACCAGGCGCGCTCTTGCTATTTCGAGGCTTGCACTTTTTAAGCTCTGATATGTCACCCTATACCATCAGTCTACTTTATTTACAAAATTCATTATACTTCAGGTAACAGCTTTGTGAAAAGAGATTACTGCAACTCCGTAACATGAACTCTGTGTCAGAAAAGAAAGAAAGAAAATGCTCCAGACAGGAGATGATGTTCAGGTTATTTCTACTGCACATTCATGAATCAGGTAGTTGACAAAACAGGATGCTCACACAGATGTACGTTCAGATTGCTACAGCCCCTCAGTACACGGTCAGCATCCTACCCCCATTTCCTTCTATTCCCAGGAAACCACGTGCCAATGGCCACCCTTGTCCCTAACTTCAGATAACACCGGCACCACCCAGCAACAACAGAATATTACTGAGATAAAAATAAAACGGGCAGTCCTAACATAGAAAATATTTGCCTGCTTTCTTTGCTCCATGCATATAGGTACCTCTTGAAAGATATTTCTAATTCCACGGCCAAAGATAAGAGTAGTAACTCTAGAGTGTGAAACTCTAACTCAAATTCCCCCCTCAACCCTTTGAGCTCTTAAACAAAGCCCCCGTGCCCCACTTCCAGCCACCATAACAGTTTTTTGCAGTGTTCCATCATTTTGAACATCAGCAATTTAGCTAGTTATTTTTAATGGGGCATTTCACGCACCAAGTATTGCAATCACAACAGGGCTGACAGATTTTGGATAGGTAACACCTTACCTGATAGTGCCTGTGGGGGACGGGAGAGGACTGACCACAGTCCGGAGATCCGGCTCCGGGATGTGGATCTTCAGAGGCGATATTTGAGGGTAAAGTGGCCGAAGGGGAGGCGATGAGGCTTCCTCTTTTGCTTCCTCTTTATGGTATAGAGACGTGAACTGGATCTTTATAACTGTGCTAGGGAATCGGAAAGTACATCTGTAAAGGAAAGAAAAGGAAAAAGCAGTTTCATACACGATACTAAACATAAAGCGTTTTTGTATGCAACTGGTGAATCATTAATTCATTCATAGCACAGAAGTCTGCCATTCTCTACAGCATCTTTCTGCCCAGAGTCCTTGGCAGAATTACTGATCATTCACACGTCTCTGTATCGCGGTGTAGCATGTATCATCCAGTGATTAGATGCAAGCAGAAGGTTTGGGTAAGCCAAGTGATTTCCCCAAGGCCTTGTACTCAATCAATGACTAAGCCAGATGCAGAACTATAATGACAACTCTTGAGTTCCTGCTATATCAAGGACTAGGACTTATCTTTTATTAGCTCCTTGCATGTAACTCGGGAAGGTACAAGTTACTAGAAAGCATCAAACCACCCATATCATGGAGCAAGAGAGCCATAAAATCCAGACAGAGTGAAAACCAGCCTCCAGGTAAGAGCAGAGAGCACTATTTAAAGACTGGCCTCTACATATTGTATAACTAGCACCCATTTATATCTCTGCACATGCTGAAGGATTATCTAGCAGGTTTCAGATTAAAATACATTCGTTTAGAAGTGCCTCTCTTTAGACAGCATGGATTATAGCTAACAGGGTTAGAACAGGGCCCCTGCAAGCCTATAGGGCCTCATTTCTTCTCTAAATAGCACTTCTTTCCAACTGTTATTTATGGAAAAAAAATTAATCACACATCTACAAGTGTAGCCTTCAGGAGATGCTGGGAAATTCAGAAGGAAATAAGCACTGACATTTTCCATATTTGAATGGAAAGCTTTCTCATTTATAGTGTCTACAATAGGCACAGGGCTGCAAGGGCGAGTGTTCTGCAATTCTTCTTATTGCACTTTAATTAGACAATAATGTGCAATCAATACAAGCTTTCCAGGGATCATTTCACTGATACTAAGGTTAAAGAAGCAGGAAATAAAAACCAGGTTTCACCGTGAGAAAGGCCAGCAGAGCACAGTAATTGTGCTGGCTTCCAGCATCTTGCCTACAGAAGGGAATAAGGGACTCAGACAGTGTTGCTGTAGCACTGTAAGCACTGATGTAGGCTGAACATAATTCTTTTAACCATTGCATTATTGAATCCTGCCAGGAAACAGAGCAAGGTGGCAAGCAAGTAAATCTGTATTTGTGACCACCTTATTTTAATGCTGCTATTGAGAGAAATGTAGGGATGTCACAGCTCTTAAAACACAGTCTCCTGCTCTTGGTTCTTCCTCACAAGCTAGGTCTGCTGTAAGGCAATGATCAGCAACCTGCTGCAGAGAGTGCAAAATTAGTGTTCAGGGAGGGGAAGCTCATTCCCACCTCCCACCTCATCTCTCAAATGAGCTGGCTCAGCACTCAGCTGCTTGGACTCACAATGGCTCCGCTACGTATGGCAGGAGTTTGCACTGCATTTAATTCACTTCAGAGGTCCTGCCACCTGCACTCATTAATGCATCAAATAAGAGCATCATTGCTGGCAATGCAGCCTAATCATGTTTATCTAACCCTCCTAAACACGGCTCCCTGCAGACTCAATACAAACACAATCCAAACCAGCAGTGTCCGCGCCTTGCAATGTCTGCCAGCAGCAAGCACAGCTCACCAAGATGAACCCAAAACAAGGCTGTTAAGCCGCTACCCTGGATTTTCTCTTTCATACAGCTACATGGATTTGCTTATAGAAAAAGAGAATGCATAAGATTGCAATGAGCATCACATGGACTAAGGCCTAATAACAGTATGAGCGAAGCTTCATCATTTCTCAAGCCCTTATCAAGGAAAAGCTGAGCTTTTTTTCACAGAGTGATTGAATTCCCTGCTGTAACACCAGGTGCTCAGCATTTTTCAACATCTGAGTCAAGGACAAATCAGTCCTTGTTTAACAGTGTTCAGTGCAATCCCAGCCTGTGGCTGATCTCAACAGCCCTGACCACACAGCGCCCCAGGGCAGTTTAGCAGCGCTGCTGAGGCCAGAAGATCCCCGCTGCAGCTTCACACCAGTGAGGAGCTCTGTGCTGCTGCCACTTAAGTCTGCCTTTACAGAAGGACCCTGTAATGCAAGATCCACATCTCCTACACGTCACTGCTTCCAGGTGATGGTGTAACTGACTCCTCGACTCTACTATACTCACTGATGCTGTAACAGTGTTAGCAAGTTGATATTTGCACCCAGAACACTGAGAGGAAGTCCCATCAGTCTGAGTACGGGCAGTATTAAAATTTGTTACTTTTCCAAAATCATGAGTCAACCTAAAATAATCTAAGCTAACCCAGGAAACGTGTGCTGAAAAGGCTGATCTAACATGGCTTTTCCTTGAGAGCCTTCCCAGATCTCTCTGATCCAGCCATGTGATTTACCCACAGTCTCGGACTGGAAGAAGGGAAGAGAAACGGAGAGGCTGGGCTGACTACACAAGCAAACCATTTGTTGGCTGTTGTGATTTTGTATTTAGAAAGACAGGCTTCACTGAAGCCTGAAGCAGAACCCAGGACACACAACAAGCTTTCACACATTACACTAGCTAGTATGGACAAGGTCATTTTGTAAGATACCAGTCACAGAGTGGGTATGTGCAAGGGTGCTCACAGCTTTAGAGGGCTTCTGCAGCAGGGCTGTGCTGGCTTCCACTGCTGACATTGCCTGCAAAGCCAAGGTGAGGCTAATTTATCTGAATTTATGTCTTTACTGCTGTACAAACCTGGGACCCAAGCAATGGAAATGCGATGCAGAATACCATGTAAATTCCTGCCGAACCCCATCCCTCCCTCAGGGGCAAGACGGTGCCTGGGATTAGCGTTATTGTCCCAGTCTCTATCACAACCACCACAGCAATGCAAACAGTGACAACAGCACAGCCCAAGACAGAATCAGCAAACACACACAAATACTGGGGAACAGCATCCACGAGAAATCAGAAAAGCCTAATTTTCGAATCATCTTGTCACAGAAAGCTGACTTTTCATTACACTGAGCCTGAATGCAGTTTTAATGAGCTTTTCTAATTGTTTCTTTAATTAAACTCTTTCTGACCAAAAGAGGATAAACTCAAATTATACCAGGTAGTCCTATTTAGGAGTGAGGCACATTAGTATGGGATTGAAGCTTATAAGAATTATACTTCTACAGAAGATAAGCAGGACAAGACAGACAGCCCAAGCTGAGCTGAGCATGCATTCCTTACTATTACTGTATATATTTCAAGTTATTTAAACTAAGTTATACCATTTGATCCATATTGCATGATTCCTATCAAAGATGCACAGCAATTACTACTACTGCTTAACACTTCCATCATGAAATAAAGATCACTCTGAAAGCCCAGATTAGACTCAACATAAAAAGCATAATGAAGTTAACTGGTGTTTCCAAGGAGGCCCAAGAGGCAACTCTTTTAAGCACCACTGAAATTTCCATCTGATTACGGAGGGGTAAATTAATGGTCTGCAAAGTCTCCTGGTCTTCTGAATACAGTTCAATTCCAGAACTGTGGAGTTTTACTCAATAACCTGCTACAGACAGGTACACCCTGCAACCCCTGGCCATATAAACCATCTATACTGTACTCATACACAGTTATAGTATGTGTGTACATCAAGGATTCCTATTTTTCTAGGATGCCTTGCAAGGCAGTGAGAATAGAAAGCTTTTTTAGTTTGTGTTAAAACTGAAACCACACAAACACACACCCCAACCTCCATAAATCTGCATAGAAATAATTCTTGCTTTATGAGATTACAGGCAGGAGAAAGTAAAAGAAAATGGATTGCTGGCTCCCTGCTGCACGCTCCAGTTCAGACTCCACAGCACTCACTGAATGCATGCTATATATACATCAGAAACAAGAGCAGAAGGAGTGCACGTACCACACACGGTTAGAGGGATATAAAATATGCTGCCAGATTATGTTTTTGGCTAGTTTTAAGACAGATTTTCCTGAAGTTTCCTGGACAAGCTCCTCACGCTAACAACACAGCACCCGTGCTATTAGGCAGCCTTCATGTGGCGAACCAGTGACAGCGACCACAAGTATTCCACCTATGTAAGGTCTGAAAATAAAGTGCTAGGAAACACTAGACTTTACATGAACAGCCACCCCAAATGCAGACTTCGGGGAAAATGGTTAGGTAAAAAACCAACAAAACGACTCCGCGCCTTGCATGACTCTATAAAACGAGACTGTCCCATCCTCCACAAAGCACCTTTTGCTCACAGATGCAAAGGAAATCGAGATTCATTTGCCAAAACATAGCATGAGGTTCACCAGGAACCATTACAGCCACCGACTTCTTTGCCAGAGCACCCCGAGTGCTGCTCATCACCAAATGACTTCTGCTAAGATCTGCTGTGTAAGAGCAAGAAAAGGCTATTTAAAGAGATTTTAAAAGGAGATAGAAAATCGTGCTGGATTTATGTCTTTACATTTACACCACGGAAGTGAACAGTGACAAAATGGAGAAGACAAACCATGAGAAAGCCAAGGTGAAACATATGTATAAAAATATATATATACAAAGATGTATATATATAACTTGGAATGACATTTATAGATATTATGTAAGATAAATATATAAACATAACATATTGATTACGTAAAAAGGAATAAGAAGCTAAGTAAGTTGGAAGATGGTTACACATGCATTGTCATCAGCAAGTTGGTACCATCCTTGCCTACTTTACCTTGCCATAACTTATGAAAACCCGTTACTGCTGAATGTTGCAGGTAGAGATGAACCTGTGCATCTGTGTCACAAACAGTGCCGAGGAACCATTGCCGTGTTACAAATGGGTTGAACAAGGAATTATGTAAAATATATAAACATAACAGACCATATGTTATGTTATATATAAACATCATTGCAGTTTATTACGTAAAAGGGAATAACCAGCAAAGTTGGAAGATGGTTACACGTGCATTGTCATCAGCAAGTTGGTACCATCCTTGCCTACTTTACCTTGCCATAACTTATGAAAACCCGTTACTGCTGAATGTTGCAGGTAGAGATGAACCTGTGCATCTGTGTCACAAACAGTGCCGAGGAACCATTGCCGTGTTACAAATGGGTTGAACAAGGAACACGTGATGAAATGCTTCATTCAAAATAACACTTTTCACCATTTGAATCAGACCTGGGGTTTCATTCAGAAAACTTAGTTAAGTGTGATTGCCTCCCTATGCTGCAACTGCCACATTTTAATTTTTTTTTACATTGCAGATAGTGTTCCCACACCACTGTGTCTAAATCTTTCCCTCTGTCCCACGATGCAAGGGGACAGTAGCTCAGCTCCCAAGGATGAGGCAGTTATCTCCACAATCAGTAAATTCCTTGGATGCAGCAAACACAGACAGCCAGACCTGTAATTGCAGCAGCACACAGCATGATGAAACAGAACCATGTCATTACTAGGCTAAAGTTTCACCAAGGATGCCCACAAAAACCCTCATAAAAGAAAAAAATCCCCCCAAAACCCCATACAATAGCCATTTCTCTGCCCTGTAACTCCTCTGAGACCAATTTCTTCTTTGTCTCAATCACACGTAACTCACCCAGGAGAACACAGTATTATTCCCATGCACCAAGTTCCAAAACCATGTTGGGTTTCTCAGCTGAAGTGAGAATTTGCCATCAGTCACCTTTGTCAAGCTACTACCATTACCAGTTATTTCAAGGTACCTGACATGATTTTGCCAGAGGGCAAGGCAGGTACTTCTCATCCTTTCAGTGTGTAGAGTAAATACCAAAATTTCAGGCCACAATCAAGATGCAGGTACTGTACATAGCAGCCTTTACGGAGAATCACCCCAATTACTTCCTGTAACTGATTTACTTCATCTTCTATAATCAGCTCAGAGAAGAACCCCATGCTTGCACCTATGAAAATCAAGTTCCCATTAAGTCACAAATCCACTTCTTATTCACATAATACTTTGAAGTGGTCTCAAAGGAGGTGCTTTGGACAACACAAAAGACTTGCTGGGAAAGTTTAGGCACCAGTGCACCCAGTATCAAACTAAATTTGGTTAGAAAAAGATAAAGAGTTTGCTTCACTTAACTACATGTAAATCTAAGCCCTGAAGGTCTGCCCATGGAGAGATAAGCAGACTGAGGCAAGAACGACTACCTCAGATTCCCACTTCTTCCAAAACAAGGCTCTGGTCATTGCTGTGACCACTGCAAAACAGCGGAGCTGGGAGCATTTACTGAGCAGATTTGTTGCTTTGCGATGCTGCACCCTGCCCAGCTCCTTCAAACTCCAGCTTTCCTCCAGTAAACCTCGCTGCCTCACCCAGCACAAACCAAAACGCTTCCACTGCAAAATATTTACAAGGGTTTCCCCCTCATTTTGGTATTGAAAAGAACCAAATCAATTTTCTCTATCTTCACAAAAATAAATGAGACCCTTACTGCTCGATGGGAATAGCTGTCAGAATTATTGTGCTCAAAATGATTACTTTGCTGAACTACAGCTGTCTGAAGCAGCAAGGTGGGCAAAAACATGAATAACAAAAACACCTTTCAATCACAAGTGAATTAAAACGAATATTAGTTCGAATGAATGTCATAAAACCACACAAGCAGCTCTGAAAGCTGTCTGAGCTGTCACAGGAGATTAGGTACTATTCACCCCTCCTTTCTAGCAAAATAATAAAATCATCCAACATTTCCTGTTCTACTCCCTACCTTAGATATTTTTTTCCCTAAATAACACTTTGTAAGCAATACCAGTAAGAAACAAGCTGTATCATCCACTTGGCTAGCGCTATCTGCAGGCCAGATGAAAAAGTTCATTGCAGCGAGAACACAGAGAGTTCTGGAGGAAAGAAGACAAATACATATTATTCTCTTAAGTCTAAATACACATAATGAAACAGGCATGTACCTATCACCATGGCAATTTAAGAGTCATTACAATTCTTTCCCTTACACCCTCTCTTTAGGCTAGGAGACACAGGCAGCACAACTGCCAGGTTTTTAAGAGCACTTGGTTCATTTTGGAGGTTACCACAGTCTTACAGTAATGAGTTTTCAGCATTTGCCATTTCCTTTTCAACTGCTCTACTGATCTGACCAGAAATCCTATTGAAGGTGTATCTATAAAGTTCTTTATCAAACACACAGAGAAATATCTGTAACATGTTGGTTGGGAAAACAATGTGTTGAATTCAAGAAGAGATAAGCAAAGCATCTGCAACTAAATGGCCCCAAATCCACATTTGCTCTTCCTGGAATGAACCAATTCAATCTGAAGACCAGCAAGAAGAGCACATTGCCAGACAGCAGCAGGACAAGGAAATAAACTGCAGAGTTGGTATTATCCACTATTGTTCAATTAGAGGAAAAGCTATAAAAGTCAGCGTTAGTGTTTTTAACATAACTGAAGGAAAAGTAGATTTAGAAAGCACTGATGTTATCTGCAAATAAAGGCATATGGTGATCTCAGTCACTGCTGAAACCAGAGCAACCCACTGAAATGCTTGGTCATAACTATTCTGTAAGTCACAACAGGAGTTTAGATCAGGAAGAGTGGTTTCTAACCTCACAGTTACCCCAAGCTCACAAATTGTTTGCATTGCATGCTTTATAACACAATCACTTTATTTGATATATACTGTCATGCTTAACATCACAGATAGACAAAGAAGTACATATATCAAGCTGGGACTCAACTAAAATTGCCTGTGTGCCTATGTGAGCAAGCTCAGGTTTGAAATCGTTACCTGAATTCAAGGGAGTGGTCTTATTTCTACTTAATGAATGTCAATTTTCTTCTGTTGGGCACTTTTTCTGGAAAAAGTACCAGCAACTATTTCAGCACACTGGGTGCCCTGGCATTAACCACTTCTTAGGTGTAATTCCTGTACTAGAGCTTATGTAAACCTGGTTTTAGTAAGGGCAAACTCACACTGAAGTAATCAAGATTTCCTCATACCTGACCCAGTGGAATTGGTATCACCTAGCCTGTAATTCCAGATTACTGGAAGGATTTTCTGACCTTCCCCTGAAAGGCATCTGAGTCAGCTGAAAATCCTGCTCTTGGTCGCCTTGGACTTATTGGGATGAGTAACTGGACAACTGGATAAAATGGTAAAATTCTGCAGCTCATGTGAACGGCCACTTGCTTCTTCTGCCTTAAAAACAGTCTTTTCTCCAAAGAGATATCAGTTATGCCACTCAACCTCATGTAGATTTATTTTAACACAATCTAAATCTGTTTCTCTGCTCTAAGATACATTTCCTTAACCCTAACACCATTCTTTTCCCTCAGCCATTTCCTCTCACGTCACCCTCGTGCCAATAGCATCACCCAAACAACTGCACAGCAAGTCAAACCAGGTAGCTGAAATAATAATTGATTTATTTTTTTCATTGGATTAAGTTGTCGGGCAGATCAGAGCCCTTATCTCACCTTCCACATAGCAACACAAGCATCAACATCAACACAGAGGTGATGGAGGGGACAAGTACCGAGGGAAGGAAGGAAAGGAGGAGGGACCAGCAGAAGCATTGCAGATTTATGAGAGATTTCTAAAAAAACAGAGCATGTGACCACAGGCTCAGAGTTCAGCATCACATGATCCAAACACTGCCTTCTGCTTTCAGAACATGAGATGCAATTCATTCATTTTGAGAAAAGCTCTGGTCTTTCCCAGGTAAATCACATCAGCCACCACGCTGATGGCTGGAAATTTCCAAAAGCTCCTGAAACAGAAACATAGTGTTTTTTTGTTTTTTTTTTATTCAGTTGAATTATTTGAAATCCAGAGTCACTCTGCTGTATGCAAGAGGACCAAACAAAGATGGAAAATGTTTTCTGCATTCCAACAAGTGCACCCCGCAGCCCCGTACCCATGGCAATTCTCCCTTAGCAACCAACAGGTCACGTCTGCAGGAGCAGGAGTGAGTTTGTGGTGGTCTCAAATGGGGGTGCAGGCTCTGCATGCTGCAAAACACGTGCTTTTTAGTCCCTTCACGCTGCCCCAGATCATTCACTGATTATCCTTGAGAAAAGCAACCACAGTAAGGTGGCTGAACAAGGAGAATACTTCAGAAAAAAGGGAAATTGCTATTTCTCTGTCACAGACCAGACCTCTTCCTTATGCTCCTTGCTACTATTTAGCTGGAATTGTGCACACAGTAAAGGATTTTTTGCCGTAATGAGAAGGCACCACAGGTTACACTGGGATTTGTCTATTGCTGCATATTACCATGTTTAAAATGAGGTTTCCAACAAAGCCAGACAAGATTTCAGATGGGCAAAGAGCGTGTGCAGGCAAGTGTATCTATTTAAAACAAATACTACCAGCAGCATCAGGCAAAACCACAACTTATGAATAGCTTTGTCTCTTAAAAGCACTGAGTAAATTAGCTATAATGAATGTTTCTATTGAGCTCAGTTGCACAGGGCTTCCCTTTATGCCATTTCATCAAGGTTCAAACACATTGAGAAACACTTCCACACACCGGCGGATTTTCAAATGGGGATTTCTGCAAACTCCTTTGAAGACAGTAATGCTCACAGGAAAGTTTGGGTAAGCTCTGGGATTCCTCTTCCTGCCAGCACCGTGCACACAGGTTATTTCTGTTGCTTCAGCCCCTCCGGTCTCCGCAGATGTCCCACCTCGTGGAGCTGAGGAACAGTGAGGGCTCGGCCAGTGCCTATCCCGAAAAAGGCAGCGAGTGGAACCCAGCCAAGCAGGTGGCGGAGGGGAAAGAGTGTAAACACCCCTGGGCTGATGAGGAAAAAGAGACAGCAGAAGCCCAACCCAAAGAACATAAAAATACTCATTTGGTTCATATATATTGGCTTTAAAAATGAGAAGACAAGCACTGTTTTTTTGAGGTTCCAACAGCAAATGATGAAAGCAAAACTGTAAGGAGAGTTTGCACTACGACACCGTGCTGTCGAACTTCAACAGCCATTTTATTCTACACATCTTCCCTACAATTTGTTATCAGGCAAGCCTTTTAATTGCTGTCACAGAGCAAACTGATAAATCAAGCAACACCAACACAGTGGCAGATAATTTTTCATCCAAGTGAGAATATTCGAGGCAGTTTCATGTTGAAGAATTGGTAGTGAGGAATCACAAGTTGTATTTTTATTTTTACATCCTTTACATCTCTAATCATTTCTAACTTCTGATTTTACTCTTTGAAAAGAATTTGAGGTATCAAGCACAGCTTCACTTCCAGATTCTCCCCTTTGAGGAAGAAAGCACAGTGCAGGAAAGGAAAAACGAGCACATAAGATATCGTAGTTGCCATTTATTCAGTACTCAAATACCACAATAAGGTCAGGGAATAAATTCAGAGTATCATAACAGTATCTCATAGAAGAGCAGGAAAGAGCATCACTGAAGCCGTGAGAAGGGTGTTTCAATCAGCTAATGGAGCGCCTGCAGGAATGGCAGGAGTCACCATTATCCATATTTTGGATGGGTTTTCTCCAGTTTCTGCTATCTCCAGCTTTGCAGGATGGGTCACACAGTAATCCTGCTCAGTCCACTGCCAAAAAACCTACCAGAAAGTGCTCCAATCTCCTGCAGAAAGCTATCAGAGTGAGAGGAGCCAGGAACGTGAAGTTTCAACAAAAACAACCTTTCAGAAGCTTTTCCAGCAGAAACCACTGTAAACCAGCTCATAGTGTCTCTTCATTCACTTTAATGCCTGCAGAAAATAAAAGCTGAAGGATATCTTGAAATATTATCACTACTCATTTACAAACGCAGTGGAATGCTGGTCAATCCACACCTGACCAGCAATGAATTCACTTTATTTAAAACATAGAAAGCTCCAACTATAAACACTTACATTAAAATTAATCCAGAAAAACCCTGACAGTTCTTTATGGATGGATTATAAATATATAAGATGATCTCAGAAACCAAGCCTTGGCATAATCAAACTATTATCATTAACTGGCTTTTATAACAAATATCATTAAGGCAGATTTTTGGGACCTGGGTCAGGGACTCTATTCAAGCCCACCACACAGCCCACCTTGCTAAATATGTATGGTAAGACAACGCGGTAGTTACTTGGTGCCCAGCCACCAGGCACAGAGAAACAAAGAGGTGCTATAATTGTACCTTACTTAGTTTCACATTTCAAAACATTGGAGTCAGCTTCAAAATATGCCATTCACTCCGAACCAGGAGCGCTGGGCACAGGGCTCGCTATCAGCAGACAAATTCCTCTTCTCTTCCCGAGCACTCCTATGCCTTCAAAAACAGGCAACAGCAGCTCAGCAGCACGAGGGCAGATTACATGGGGTACAGCCAGTGTGAGGCACCCCAAGGTCTAACTCAAGTCTGCAGCGTGCCAAACATCTGAGCACAGGAGGTCTCACCTTCACCCACAAAAATCTGATGTGATTTGACATCAATATACATTATTAAATCAGTATTGGTTGGGATTTTTGTCTGATTTTTTTTTAATTAAAAGTCTCTCAAGGGTGAATTCTGCTCCCACTCCCACCACACCATTACAGAAGCTGCTCTGTTCCCCTGTGCAGTACTTACTATAAACAACTTCATGTTTCTGAGCAAACCATTAAGATACAGTGATTTTTTTTTTCTGTATGTCATATATTAAGCCACATCTTAACCCAACACCACTCTGCCAGCCCATTAAAGTCTCATTTATCACGCCTCTTGGTATAAAGACAGGAGAGAGAAACTTCACAATCGCATTCCCAGGGAGCTACCTGCAGAGAGCATTTAATGAAGTGCATTTAAAGTTTAAAATTAACCATGAAGCTGCTGTTAATTTTGAAGCTTGGGAACAAGGAGGCGTTTCAAGCTTCAGAACGAGTGGCTTGACATCAAAAACTTGATATGAAAGTTTGCCACTGAAGAAGTGGGCTGGCACCAAGAGCAGACGATGCTTTTATTTAAATGAGGTTGGCTGCCAGCACCAGAAAGTTTTGCTATCAGCGCTGCAGACGCCTGATATCATCGGTAACACACAGCAAGCCCATTATGGTATTTGGTTGTGTGTGTGCTTGTATACATAAAACTAACATTAGTTGAGAGACTCCATATAACACACAACAGCCTGCGTACCACTGCTGCTCTAATCAGGTATTCTAGCCTGTAGAGGTCTAAATCCTATCTTAGCATTTTCTTCACCAAAATATTTGATCTTCAGAGAAAATGCAAATTACGTGCACCATTTGGGGGCGTCCATGTGTGTATCTCACTTTTATCATCAAGTCTTGTAACTGCGAAAATCCCTTTCCATGTTAGGCTGATCAATCTGTTACTTTTTCCAGCATACAGTCAGTATTGGATTTTTTTTTTCCCCAAAGCCTGAAAATTATCAATATTTGTGATTTTAAAATAAACAAAACTCAACATGCTACATATAGACTCCTTGAAAAGCTAAATAGCTATTTAACACCTCTGGTTTGTATGTACCTGAGAGGGGACAGGTAACAAATTGGTTCAGCTTTAGAAAAGATGGGGTTTTTTTTAAATGAACTTACAGAAATATCAGTGTTAGAAAGAGAGTATTTTCATTTGAATTTATTTTCCTAAACAGTGCTCACCTTCCAATCTTCCATTATGAACCTCCTTGCCTTTCATATCATAATATTGCCTTTTAATGGGTACGTTTTTGTTTGGTTTTTTTTTTTTAAAGGATCTCTGCTTAAAACTCCTGTAGATCATAACTTTTATCAGCAGGGTTCAAAGCCTGATCTCTCTCCTCAGTGGTGTGCAAGCCCTTCCCACCGAGAGAAAACCAACCACTGGTTCCCTGCTGCAGAGCCATGGGCCGTTGTCAGAGTCCCAGGCTCCAGAGCAAGGAGGGCATCACCTACGCACACTCCCTTGCTTGAGCTTTTACCGTACAAAGGAAAATAAGACCTGTGCTGACAGGATTCGGTCCCTTGTCACCGTGCTTTTGAAGGGCAGCCCGACACCACAGCCATGGCACGGACACGTGTACAACCTCAAGAACATCGCTATCAACTGGCCATAGACACAGATGAGCAGCCAGCCACTCCCTCCTCCCAGCCTCCTTTATGTCAATAAATCTTAACCTGGCTGTTTGAGCAATGTTTAATCATAAACAGTTTGGAACATGCTCCAGAACATAAACAAAGGCGAGTAAGAGAAAAACTGTGAGTCCAGTACTGAGAATCAGTCGCCACTTGCTGACGAGCAAGGTACCAGGCAGCAGAGAAACAAGGAGCTGCTAGGGAACAGAATGCAAGCACCTGGTGTTCATTTAAAACCACCACCACGCAACAACATTAAAGGATCCAGAACTGAGACCACAGAAGGATTTCAAGGGCTAAATGCATTAACATTCTTGGGTCTCTTAAAAACAAATAAAAGAGAGAAAAATCAAATTGCTTAGAACACCCACTTAGACACATGGAAATAAACTCCCCTCATTGATCTCATCCCACTGCCATTTACAATGCAGTCATCTCGATTCCCTTCTGCGTTGCTAATCAAGCTAAAATTAACTCCTCTCCTCCTGCTTACCACACAACAAAAATCAGCACTGGGGTAGGATCAATAGTCTCTCTCCACGAGTGCAGCCCACCTTGCTCATGTTGTAAATGTGTATTTAGGACCCACAGGACCTCTCGTGGGATTTTAACTGCATCCATCATTGGGCTGGACAGCAGTTTAGACTGGGTGACAGAATAAGCAGCTCTTACAAACCTAGTTTAAATACTTCTGGAGACCTCCCAGACATTATTGGCATCTATGGACCTCTAAAACAGGCTGCATGGAAGCGAGGATTTCAGTCCTGTTAAGCCAGTGCCCATCTTAGAAGAATCAACATCATGTTTGTCCCCCCTGCTTTGATGAAGAGCAAATATGTCTCTTAAGCCAGCATTTCCACAAAGCCCTTGAGGACTCTTCATTGGCTTAACACTTAGTTAAGTTTGGGGCATATTTAGAGGTCACAGAAATTTGTTTTATATGGTTGCCACTCTGACAACATTGGCAAAAACCCCATACAAACCATATCCTAGTGTTCAGTTTTAAAGCAGCTCAATTTTAAATCCCAGTGTGATGTTTAAAAAGGAAAAGCCAAATCAAAACAAAATCCCAACCCTACCAGATAATACCCACTAAACAATGCTAAAGTACTGCTCAAATTGGCAGAACTGTGGAGTGGAACAGAAGCTTAAAAGAAAAAAGCACTCTGTGGAGATAAATATTCTTCAAGTATGTGCCTGACAGCAGCCAAGGTTTTATGCTATTAAAAAAATACAATACACACCGTGGTGACAAACAAGGTTATTCCATCCACCCCCATGCTAACTTGCTGTCCCACTAAGTTAATTCAAGCACACAATGAAAGGCAGCTTTTATGAAACAAAGGAGGATGATCCTTATTTCCATGTTCTGACATCTGTCCTTCACGAGGCAAACTCTCCACTGGAAGACTGAAGCAGCAGACACTGCATGCAGTTGTGGATCAGGAGTGAGTCTTCCTCAGCCCTTGCCAAAGGGCTACAACACATCTCACCTTCCTGTAGGACTTCTCACACCCCACTTTCCCCAGTCCTCAGGGAGTCCTGCCAGACCACAGCTCCCAGTGCCAACACCAACACTCAGCCCCCGGCTGGTTCAGGACCCCTGGACCTGGCAGCACCAGGAGTCAGTCTGACATTCGGTTTTCCAGAATCTCACAGAAATGGTGAATACTGACGCTATAACATATTTCTGCACCAGAAAAGGCCACCCCAGTCCCCATTTGTGATGCACTGAGTTCTTTACCCCTCCAAGACAAACCTGAAGATAAAAGCCTATGTCTGGCTTCCATTCTACCACAGCAGAGACCACAAGAAGTGACTCAGCAGTGTGGCCACCACCATCATCTCTCACTCCTTCCCCACTTCTGCGAAACTCAAGAGCCTTTCCAAGCCTCTGCTCCTCACGCTGATGTTAGTTAATGTTGACCTTTTGCATTTTAACCATTTTCCTTCTCTGCTCATCTGGGCAGGAACATTCAGCTAAGTATGTTTCTCCCTCAATCATAAACCACAATTAACACCTACCTCCGTGCCAAAAAAAGCCCCACCTGCACCCACACTCTGGGGAACTTCCCCATAACAGTTTCTACAAAGAGTTCTGTTTTCAATAAGAAATTAAGCAGCACACGGAGAATTAAATACGTAGTGACAGCATGGAATAAGTGCAGTGCCACAGTTGGCCTCCAACAAGTAGCACTGGTTATTCATTTCCATACCTACCTCAACACCAAATACTTTAAAACTTCACTCAACTGCTGGGGAATTTCCAGCTTGCCACAGATCCTGCCCCCTTCACCACAGAAATTTGGCCACGGCTGCCACAGGCAACATGCAACTTCGATTTTACCCCTATTTTCCACCTACCTCCCATCTTCTTGGGAAGACTCTTCCTTTATTAATATAAATAAGCAGTTCCTTGGGAGATTTATATACTCTAGAGGAGGAGGAAAAACTAACTGTTCAAAAAGATCAGTTCATAAAATCTCCTAATAACTACTGGAGAGAGGCACTTGTTTCAGCACCTTTGCTGGATACACTAGAGCAATTTAATTCTCATGTAAATCTCATCTGCAATGCCACCAACTTTCTTCTAATGGGCCATTTGTCACTGCAGGGGCAGCTCACAAGGAGCCAGCCCATCTCCTTGAAAGGTCTCACAAGCCATCAAAAAGCCTTGCCCTTTAAAAATCTAAGGAACTACCCATAAACACCTTAGCAAAGGCTGTGCAAGACAAAATAACCTCTGTAAAGTTCAGGAAAAGATCCTAATTCCCACATACCGTTGCCAAAAAAAAAAGCTCGCATGTGGGATGTTCCTAACCTCTGAATTCAGTCAGACTCTCACACACAGAGCATGACTATGATGTATTTTCCTTTGAGACTGGTTCAGTTAATTTAGAAAGTGATTTGAAAGAGCTAATGTACTATTTATGTACATTATAAAAAACGATCCATATGGAGCCAGGCTTTGCAAAATGTTCACTCGAGTCTGTTCTGCTCCCTCTGAAGACATTTCACAAGCCATTCAATACCCAGTAGAGGAAGCCAGGATTACTGCTTTAAAAGCAGCTCCGAGGGTAATTTAAATGTCTTAAAAGCTGACATCCTCTGGACTCGCAGCCAAATAAATGTTTGGGGCAACACAGAGCATCTCTCATACAAATATCTACAAAGAGACATCCACCTGCAGCCTCCAATATACTGACTTTGAAAATAAAGGTTGGAAGATAATCCCATGCACAACCTTCCTGCCTACTGAAGAAAAGGAAAAGAAAATAATTTTACTGTGATTCAGAAGGAGATGATGGACCAGACTGGCTTGTGAAAGATGACCTAGCAAGACATGGCTAAGACTGCAAGCTATGTAAAACAACCCCAAGATTATTAAGGTTTTTTAACTCCTGCCAGCATATAGGACTGTGCTGAGGAGTTTCTTCCTTGAAATGAGTTTAACTGACTAAAGTGACAATGACACTTGCAAAACGACAGCACATATATAAGGTGCTGCCACAGTGGTTTCATTATTTTTAAGTCAGGACACGTTAGAAAATTAATTTGTCATATTACTGACGTATTCTAAGGCTCTCCTTCCTTTGCTTCAGTATAGTACACAGAATTAGGGAAACATTTTACTTTAACTATGTGTGTTACCTGGAAGCTTCATACAAACTTCATAGTTTGGAATCTCAGCTTTTGGGGAAATAGGATTCTAGCCCTTCTCTGCTAAGGGGTTTTTTAATAAGAATTCTCATACTTGCAATACTATCTGGTGGAGCACAAAGCAAGATGAAATTAAGAACCACTTGGAGAAAGGGATGCACCAACTTGACACCAAGAGACCTCAGATTTGGAATCACCGTCCATCTAAACAATTTTGCTTCCCGAGTTCACTCTGTGGCTCTGTTTGCAGTGAAGCACTGATCTGGGACGCTCAATCATAAACAGATCATGTGCAAGTCTAAACTACTTGATTGCGCCTATTCCTAACAGCCAGTTTGCATATGCCTTGTTTACACAAAATACAAAAAAATGCTAGCAACGCTTTTATTGAACCACTGCACATCAGGAATTTTCTCCTAAGAACTCCTATGCCTGAAGAAAACTTCAGTGCTTGCCTTAATATTCCATAAAGAAAGACATTAGCAGCAAAGCATGCCCCAACCTTTGATTTCCTCTGCAGGTCTTCACAGTGCTAAAACAGTTTCGTTATGGCTTGTCCCGCTAGACAGTGTCTGAGGGAGGTATGGTAGAAGAGAGAGTAATTATACAGCTGAAGGGACAAGAAAGAAGGAGGCAAAGCCACCCAATTGCCAGCCTTGCTGACAGTCAACACCCCTTACGCATGGAGGGCAGGCAGCCAATCCAAGGTACATCACCTTACGTAAGCCATGAAACAATTGAAAAAAAGATCAATAAATAAGTAGCAGTTGGCACATCTCCCACGCCATGAGCCTAACCCTTACTGGCTTGGGCTACACCTCAAACTGAATATGAAAAGCAAACACATTTTTTGGTCTACCCATCAGATGGAAACAAAATTTGCTTTCTGTGTCTAGCCCTTTTCTCCTCCCACACAATCAGGATTTTGGGTGTTTAAGAGTCCATAGTTCTTATGCCCTCGAGAGAGGAAAGGCCTTAAGTTGCTCAAGAGCAGTTCCTTTAGCAAGTGCACAAACTGGCTCTGCAGGGAGTCCAGTCCTGCTTAGTCAATGTGTTGGTGGCTTCCGTATGTGGCCTTAAGGGAGACAGAAGATTAAAACAGTTTGTGTGGGAAGACTTCCCAAGGTTCTCTTCAGAATGGCACGAAGCAGTACAAATGGGTACAGCTATAAGGTTGTAGCTCAGAGATAAGGGGAGGGATGTCCTTTCCACAGCACTTACACCACCTCTGCAAGGTTTTTACGTCTCCTCATTCCGTTCTAAAAGATGGAGTGGATTGTACTGGTACATGAAAATAGTCTCTTATGCTAGAAGATTCTTGAAGCAGGATAATAAGTGGTAACGGTGTGCTTAGAATTTTCCTCCACTTACCATCCTATCCTAATCACACAGTATATATTAACAGCACCAAACAAAGGCTGTCCATCTCTGCTCCCTCAGCTAAGGCAGAGATCCCAATTAATTTCTACATTATTTCTCCCAAACTGTCAAGATGTCCTCAAACAACATGAAAATTACATAGCTGGTACATTTAAAGGAGGGAGGAAAACCACCAAAGTAAATCAGGCATACACAACAAATGACAACCCGAGAAATTAAACTCGCTTTTAAATTGCTAAAAATAGGCTAGGTAGGGAGGGAAGAAACCATCAATCAAATCTTAGTTAGAGTTGCTGAATATTCAAAGAACAGGCTTTAACAGAGTGCTCTCTCAAGACTGCTTGAAATTTTTATGATAAAAAATGCACGAGGACATGAAAAGAGGAGCAGCGGGATAACGAAGAGCAAAATACACAAGACAGAAGTGGATACAGAGTATTAATTAGGCCATTAAGATCCTTAAATGTTTTACTGTCCAATAAAATATGTATTTCATAAAAATTAAGTGCCATGC
Organism: Mesitornis unicolor; assembly: GCF_000695765.1. NCBI lineage: Eukaryota > Metazoa > Chordata > Aves > Mesitornithiformes > Mesitornithidae > Mesitornis > Mesitornis unicolor. The sequence continues at coordinate 50,311 of NW_010201414.1, forward strand.
AGAAGAAATACACACATGCGTTTTATTGAGCTGCTCTGAAGAAACAGAAGATGTGAATTACTAGCAAAACATCTGTGGACAAGAGCGAATAGGCATTAGTAAAACTGTGTGTGTGCTATGAAAACAAAGAATATACCATTGGATAGAAGTTTTCACTGGCGTTTAAGTGAGAGATTCATCTGCTCCATAAGCATCTCATCAATCTGCTTTTATAAGGAGTCTGCAGTCAACTGAACTAGGGAGACTTATAAATACTTGAAAAAACTATTCAGTGATTAATACTGAATTATTGACCGAAGTGAATGCATTAAGACCACACGATAATTTGTACTCAATTAGTCGATTAGCCAACTCTGGAAGTACATTAAAATAAAATATCTTTTCATAGCTCACATTCAGGAGACAGAAGAACTGCTTCAACTTTTTCATCTTACAGATTTCTTCAAAACATCACTGCAAAACCTTCCGCTGCCCAAGTTTCTCGGTGTCAATCTTGCAGGCTGGTACCTCAGGGTCCAGCAGCCACTTCAGATGCAGAAATCAACATTTAAAAGCTACCGAAGTTTACCAGTCAGAAAGCACCACACAAGCTCAGCTGCCTAAGACATATGTAATTGTAGGACAACAAAGACCTTAACCAGCCAGTACACTATGGACTAAGCTTTACAGCATATTTAGTTTTCACATTTTCCTTTAAAGTAGGAATCCTGACATGGATATCCTAGCCGTGATTCTGCAGCCTCAGGAAACTGCTGGATGCATAGGGACTGAACCAAAGACACAAAACAAAGCCAGTGTGAGATATGGTTACACGAGAGAAAACAGCAGTCCTGAGCACAGAAGCCTAAGAAAAAGGAGACGAAAGAATCTGTACCACAAGCAAACGAGATAATCCCTCTCCCTTTTCATTAACATCGCCAGCTCAAAAGCACATGATTTTTCCTTTACAAACCACATTTCCACTCAGATTGGGAAGGGAAGGCTGGCTCACCCACATCTACCCAGCAGGAAGGTGAAGCTTGGTCTGTTAAGCATTTCTGGTTACTGTGCCCCTTGGCTCTGACCGCAGAACACCCAGACACCGCCTGCTCACACACTCACAGCTAGAAGGAGCTCAGAGCAAATTAACACATCGGGAGACCTGATACGGCGCTGAATGCTAGTAGAGATCCACCCTGAATAAGAAAACCAGCTGGAGGTAGCTGTCAAATCACAAGCAGTGGTCTAACAAGCACCTAACCACCCTGCGTCCCTTTTGCTACCCCCCCAGTATTGAGTGCAGCCCCCCAAAACCACAGAGTTGAACGCACTCAAACTCCACACTCTGCAACTGCTGCAAAAACTTCTGTCAATAGCAGACAGTAATTACTACATGTGGGCCAGTTATAAGACTATTTGCATGGCATGAGTAGCAAATTGAAGTAGTTTCCTGTTCTTCACCAACATCCTGTTGCCACATCTACTCCTCCAGGAAACTGCAACGCCGAGCAAGAGAATTTGGCATCCCACAAAACAGCACTGACGCCAAATGGCTATCGGAGCACAGTTACTAGGCGCTTGCTTACAAAGAAAACAATCACATTAATCTGCTTGTTATTTATGCTTTCAGTTATTCAGTGCAAGACTGTGTGTCCCATTTACTGAAAGGGAAAAAAAGGTCAAAAAAGCATTGCTTTGATTTGTTATCAGAAGCCAAAACACTCAGCAGTGACGATGCTCACACAGCTGGCACCAAAATAACTAAGATACGAACTACTACAGATTTCGTCACTTTTATTCCTGTTTTCATAAAAGCAACGACTCTCACACTCATTCATCCTCTAGATTTATTTATATAAAATCACAACAGCACCAACTGGAAGAATCCCACAGTCAGCTAAGCACGCATGTCATGATGGGGAGTTTGCAAACACAGAAGTTACACCAGCACAACTTGAATCCACATTTAAGCCTTTAGAGCTCTTTAGACTCTGCACAAGAACGAACAAGACAAATGTGGCATGTTCTGCTTTGATTAATCTTTTCATAATCAACACATCAGCTAAAAACTGAAGAAAGCTCGGTTTAAAAGAATACATAAGAGAACATACAGTGAGTTTTGCATAGCGTTGGTTTATATTTACAATTTGACTTACAGCACAGCTATTTTTGAATCATCAAGCAGCAGTTTCACATAATGAGAGAAACTTTCCTTAAACATTGAATATAACCCATGACAAATTGAGCTGCTTAGCCGAAAATTATTACTTGACATAAATTCCATAATTAAAATCAAGTAATCCTTTATCACTATCTTGCTGTGCAACAAAAAAACCTGTTCTCAAAGGCAGTCTTTGAAATCAAATAAAAGCATGAAAAATATAAGACAAAGCACTAAGACAGTAAATCTTTAAAGAGTTTCTAGCGAGAGTAAAGCCACCATCCACAAGTTGTAGCAAAGCAAGCGATGCATTTCAAACAAGTAACAAAAACATGGTTGCAAATGCAGATTACGCAATACTTCAGAAGTAAAACTACACGAGGAGTTATCAGAGTCCACACTCACATGCGGCATTTCAGAAACAACCAGTTCTGTACTCGTGGTTGTGTGGTCAAAGCATTTCCTCAGTGTGCGGACGTACGGCTTGCAGTTCCCTCCGAGATGTAAGGATGCCTGCGCTCACACACACCATGATGGCATCACGGTAACCACAAGAATGGAGCCCGAGTGGTTACTGAGGTCATCAAAACACTGCGATGCATTGTGAATATCTCCATTTTTCTACATTATGTCCATTTTTAAACTTTAATCAGTGCCATCAGTCACTGGCTAACAGGCTGCACAATCTCTCGTAGAAAGGGAAATGAAAAGGCTGTCAGATCCAGCTCTCAATTTGCTGCTTGGTTACTAAACCCCAATTGCAGAGACACTCCCGTTACCCAAATGTGAAGTAAACTTGTGTGCACACAACACAGCAAGATAAATGCACACATAAAATTCTGCGCGATCAGCAGCTTGTTATGTGCTCAGAGTACTGGACTATTTATTTTTGTCAAGTTTATTGAGTACCTAGGAAAATCCCATTATAAATAAAGCAACATGCTCAAATAAAACTTCACATGCACAGTCAGTTTTCAATTTATAATGGGGATTATATACATAATAAGTCTTCTTTATTTTAACTCCATGTTTTAATTTCATTTCATGTATTCACTTCCCTTGCATTTTATGCTCAAGCTAAAAAACTCCTCCATTTATTTCTTTCATTTCCTGAATACTAAAAGATCTACAGGTTTATAAACTTGCTATTACCTCGGAAATCTTGTACTGAAAGTATCCGTTTACACTGAAGAACACAAACTTCAGGCTCCATTAATAGCGCTACTGCAAAAATCCAACACAGTCACAGAAGCAATAAGCAAATATCCCATGAAATATTCACTGACAAGCACCACTTTCCAACCTATTGAGCTCCTACTTCAGAAAGCTCAAGTGCTATTATCAGTCTACGCTCAATCAACATTTGCAGTTTTTAGTCAATGGAACTTTTGTACTCGGGAACATTTGAAAACCTGACCCATAGCTGCTTAAAATTCATGTTAGCTTAACTTTCAACTTCTGTTTCAGTTCCTTTGGTTCTGGGGTGGGAACCAACCAACTTATTTTAGTTACTGGAAGTCTCCAACTGTTACTGTCACTTTTTAAAAACAGTCCATTTTGAAGATAATGTTAATAATTCAGCATTAAACTGATTCTGTAAACACCTGATTACATTAAATTTGAAAAAGTACTGTCTTCAGC
>NW_010201414.1:54122-57624 GCF_000695765.1 Mesitornis unicolor
TACTCCAGCTCATGGTTTCTGCTGTATCTTAAGCTTTTGCTTGTACCAGTAGTTTAAAAAAAATAATCTAGTGTATCTCCTACTGACAGTCTTGAGTTTAACCTCCTTTTTAATAGAAAAAAAACCCAGATACTTATCCACAAATTACCAGCTTCCATTGGCAAAGCTCAAAAGGGTTTCTAGCAATCTTTAATTTGATCTAAAGCACTTATTTTTGCTGTAAGTACTTCCTCAATTTCATCTTGATTTGTATTTGTAGTGCCTGCTGTAGTGTGGCACTCATGTTAATTAAATAGATTAAGGGGGCTTCAGCTGTACTGCGGGCCCTCCACGCTTCTAACTGTCATTAACTTCTAGGAAATGCCCTCCTTGTTGGTCATTATTGTTTAATTAGACCTCATAGTTATGTCACCACAACTGTGAAATATAACCTCTCATAACAACACAGCTGTGAAATATGATGATCCTGCCCAGCAGTGAAATTCTGGTTACAGCATACACGTGATGTCGATGGAGAAAGTGGAATGGAACATTTCCAAGGCCTTTGATTTTGAACGGGTCCGCTGTGCCAGGAGGTAGGTACAGTCTCAGAAAGAAAAGGTCTCACACTCATCCTTTTTCCTCCCTTCCCCACCTCTCCTGACAAAATCTTCCATACATTTCAAGAACAAACTAAGAACTAAACTTAGAAGAGGGCTTGTAACAGAGTAGGTTTTGTTTTGTTTGTTTGTTTTTTTTACAGAAAAAGCTAAGTGAGAAGAAATACATAAGAGAATATAATATAAATATATTATATATATAAGTGAGTCAGTGGGTTTTTTTTCCTTAACAGACAGTATGAATTACATCAGATGGACACTTTTTTTCCTGGAACCCTTTGCTTCCATTCATGATCTCATGATGCATAAGCATCTCTTTGGCTTATAATATAACAGCAGCAGTGACTGCACTGGTTCAAAAGAAATAGGATTTTGCATATTTCTGCTATCCTTTACAGATGGGAAAAAATAAGAAGAGGACAACTATTCAAACAACTGGTTCTGAGAAGGCTACCAGCAAGAGGTCTCCACACCACAAGGACCTCCCATCTAAATCACTGATTAGAATGGCCATTAACTCCTGAAATTTAACATAAACTGTATGTTCTGCTGGTTCATGCATGTAGAAAGTGTGGCTGTATCAAACAGGATAGTAGTGCTACCATAAAATAATATTCAGAAAAAAAAGCCCGCTTTTGTTGTAAAGTCTGTGTACTTAGAACTATCTTCACTTTGCCCTACTTCTGACAATATTAGTTGGCTAATGAAAAGAAATGGCACCAACCAGCACTCTGTTTTGTTTATTGAGGGAGAACATTTGTGTATGTGTGTGTGGGGCCGGGAAGGAATTGTCTGATTCTTCGAATGGAGATAAAAGTGTGCAGGAGAACAGTTTAAAGACTCAATCAAGACTGTGTGTACCAAGCTTCAACAGGACTTTTTTCCTCCTGGTCTGGGTTACAAACCCTTGACTGGCCAGTAGAAGGCAAGGAGTTGTTTACCTGTTAGAAGCAAGGGGGCAAATTCCTTTAGATTGATGCAAAACATTTTCCTACTCTCCAAGTCAGAAAGGGAGGAGCAGCAAGTTTATTTATGTAGCTCCAACAGCAGCCAAGCAAGGAGGATGCCTTATTGTGCAGAGTTCATAACTGTACATTAAACTCCTCCCTTTAAAGTGATGAAGAAGGAAAATTGCCATTCCCACTCCAGGAGTCGCAAGCAAATGGAAGGAGAGAGAAATAAGCAACCGAGTCACTGCTTGAGAGAGTTTTCAAGCACAATGCTTATGATTAACCAAGTGAAGAAACAGAATGACAGGGAGGAGAGAGCTCACACAGATAAACCCAGAGCCAGAGGGAGTGACAACAGAAATGCTCCAGGTTTCGGGTGGTCTTGTTTTACAAAGCAAGATTAATTAAACAGACACTAAAGGACAACTCTTTTAGAAAATGAAACACATTACAAACCAAAACGCCTCAGAGAGCGAGCAGCTAGGGAGTTATAACTAAATTACTAAGTACAAAACGAAGCAGCCTGCAGAGGAAATGAGTAATTAAAAAACCCTCCCCTGAGCAACAGGCTGGCGAGCGAGGGATAACTCCAGGACCCTGGGCTGGAAGTAAACGGTACCAGAGCCAAAAACTGCCAGATGTAAACAGCTGTTTTAAACAAACAACAAAAAGCTGAGAGGAACGTCATAAAAACCCAACCTCCTGCCTTTACAGCGTGTTTTCACTCAGAGATGGCATTAGGCACAGTGTGTCTGGTGTGACCTGAAGAGATGCACACAGGAATTACATCACCCACCACCACCACGCTGCTGCCCCGGGGTGAAGCGCTGCAGTCGTTAGACAGTGCTCAGCAACCATAAACAATGTTTTCAGAGGAAGTAGATAACTGTCAGCCTCACTCTTCTTTCTGTAAGAGAGTTTATCTAAAACGCAGCACAGACAACCACCTCCCTGCTAACACAGAAAACCCTTCTGCAGCCCCCTCCCCTTCCTCAGCAAAGCACAGATACCTTTGGTGCCTGTTCTCTGGGGGTCTGGTGAAGCAAACCCATCCCTGGCTTGGCCCAACTCCCTCTTTTTTTTTAACTTTGCCCCAGAGAGACACCAGGAAAAACACCAAATTTGCCAACCCCAAAATAACCAAAATAAGCACTCTGCCAAAGTGGTTTTCAAACTTTTTTTCCCCACTGAATCTTTTCCAGGAAAGGCAAGGCCCTGGATATAGCAAGTTTTAGCCCACTCACAAGAGTGCTCCTTCTCTCATCTTCTGAAAATCCCTTAAGGGCCACCAGTTGAACACAGGCCTGCTGGCAGGCAGGCATGGTGGTCAATGACCATGGGGGACAGGATGCTGGACGAACACCAGGTAAGGAGCTTACACTTCTTTCCTAGACATAGTTCCCTCAACAGGAGCGGCCCCAGCCCTGATGAACATCATCCCCTTTCTCAGTCATGGATGGCAGCAAGGCTGGGAAGGCGAGGACATGCCTTGATCCTGAGGTGGATCCACCGCCTGGTCACCAGACAGACATCCTTCACTGCCACCTCAGGCCCTCCATTGGGTGAGGGTTGCTCAGTCGTTGCGCAGAGGGTCCCTCACCAACTTCAAGCAAGAGGTCCCTTCACCATCCTCTTAGGTCCTCTGTGAGTAGGGATACCCCTCACTGCTCCTTCAACAGAGGTGGCCCCTCACCATCCCCTCAGGCTCTTCTACTGGCAGGCCCAGGTCCCCTCTATGGGGTGGAGACACCTCCCTGCCATCTCGGTGGAGTCAGGGGATCCTTCACCATCCTTTTCCTTTGAGGAGGCCCCTCTCTGCCCTCTCAGCCTCTCTCCACCCAGATCCACGTCCACTCCCCAGGGTGGAGGGATCCGTCTCCGGCCCCTCAGGCCCTTTCCCGGGTCCCTCCCTGCAGGCCGCGGGCTCTCCCTCTCCCTCCGGAGCGGGCCCAG
>NW_010201415.1:0-14434 GCF_000695765.1 Mesitornis unicolor
TGACAGGAGATGGTGGCTCAGTTGCCATCGTCTTCACACATTCACCCAAATAAGCGCACAGCCGAGGACTCGGTGATTTCAACTTGCCTAATTTTTAAACTGTAGAAGCGGAAAGAGCCCTTCCACAAGGGATAAGGCGTAGGCTGACCGAGGCCCTGGCTCGGGGGGGCCATCGCACCCTTGCCCCCACACACATTCCTCTGACAAAGCCATGGCTCTGCTGTTGCAGAAAGCTGCGCATGGAACAATTGACTCTGCTCTAAATCAAGGTTACAGTGGCCACACTGCTGGTGATAACTTGGCTAGCTATCTGCCTAGTCCCCCCTGTTGTAAGCCATAATCTTATCTACTCAAACCAAACTTTTCAAGCAAGAGTTATTTTATGTGAGTGCAGAGACAGTGTCAGGCATGTTTCCATAAGATTAATGTGGTGTTGCCTTGTATAGTACCAATCAGGGCATGAATTAGGAGAATATTGAGTTCTATTCAAGCTTCTGTTTTCTAATCTAAGATCTTGTTTACAATGGGATTTTGAGCAACTCCAGCCCTCAACAAAAGCGATTAGTATAGGCACACCAAAGCAAACCACCAGTTTAGACAAATAAACTATATCTGGCATCAACATTTTTTATGGTAGAATAGAGACAGATGGGATCTGCTGCCTGCTGCTGCTACGGTCACCTCCCCAGCCAAACGTGCCACCTCTGCCAGGTAACCACCTTCACCACAGACAGCAGAAGGAAGTGTGAGCATCATGACTTGGCTGACAGTCAGGCTGAATCTGACTTTTCATGGCCCTCAGTGCCTTTTCCTAACTCTTCATCCATGCCAGGAGCGAACAAACGATTAGGTGGTAACAGCGTTGTAAACTGCCCTGGCAAGACTTGCCCATCAGTTTCTCTAGTTTCAAGTACTCTTCTGGTACAAATTGTAGATTTTGGTGTCCAAGAGGGACTTGCTGCGAGGATGGCTGGGGCAGGGCCAGAAGACCACTTCGGACAGTTGATTTCTCAGTCTTGCTCAAAGGAGGACATAGAGATTGTTGCTAGGAAGGAGAGCTCCTTAAATGCAGAACCAAGCTAGTTCACTGAGAAATACTTCCATTAATCTCAGTGAGGTATCACTGTTAATAAACTGGTACAATCTATCATCTGCTTTAACAGTGTCACTGCCAATAAAATTTTGTATCGATTATATGATCTGTTAATCCAAAAGCAGCAAGGCTTGAGGAGTCCACTTGAAGAAGCCAGCGAGACATGCATGGCTGCATCTGAACATCTGAAGCTTCAGTGGTATCATAATAGTGTGGCTTTGTTTTGAGGTAGAACTTGTGGTGGCATAGCTGCCTTCCTTCGCAATACCACACACCTATTCTTGCATTCCTCTATGACTGCCCCAATAATTTGCTCTTTCAGGTTGTAAAAATGTTCAGGAAAGCATGACTGGAAGGGTGGCTTTGTGGTGCTTCTGGTAAAAAGCTGGACTGACTCCTGAAAAATGAATCTGCTGAGACCTTCCAAGGTGCCCATGCAGGCATTGCATTTTATCATCTTCTCACACTTCCTCCCCTCCTCTCTGGCTGTTTTTCTGTCTTTTCCCACTCTCATTTCCTTCCCTGCTGCCTTTGACATTTAATGTAGATTCTACCAGCAAATGTGTCACAGAGAGTTTTTCTCCTCATGGTTTTCAAAGCCTGTTTTTCCGCCTTGGTTCTGTGGTCACAGAACAAACAATTGGTGTTAACTTCCTGTTGCTGGAACATCAAAGATTTACAGATTTGAGCCATAGTTAAAAAATCACCGCTTCGAACTTGTTTATTTTGAATGAAAATGAGAACATTGAAATCATGAAACTTGACCAAGAGGAACCAGGTTAAGAAGACCACCAGCCATCAAGATAGCAGTGATGAGACTGGAGGATCTTGAACTGAATGTCTGTGTTTCTTGAGAAGACCACTAAGTTACTCAGCACAGAGAGTGTTAAGGCTGTCCTGACCAGTAACATTTTTTTAGTACCAGTGACTCTTGTTGAGCTCATCTCTGTAATTGCTTTATATGAGCTAATGAATCACAGTGCCTTAAAAATAATCACAACAAAAGAAACCTCTTCTTATGGACCAAGTAACTATTAAATCTAAATCCTAAAAATTGGCATTAAGCTTAGAAAATTAAGGAAGCAAAAACCTTATTAGATTACTCTTATTTACAAAGTATGAAAGAAAAAAAAAACCCAAACCTTCAAATACCCAATGTCCATTTGATTAAAAAGTGTTCTCAGGACTAGAAATATATCATAGTGGGTTCAGCCAGAAATGTATTTTAGCAGATGAGTCAGGGCTACAAGACGATGGCAGAACTTTCCTTACTCAGTGCATCCCTGCTGTGGGGTCTATTATGTAGTGCATTTGGAAGAAGGAACAATGTATTGAAAATGAACAGCCAAGGGCTTGTTAATAAGAAATTTAACTTACTTTTTCATTGGGGAAAGAAAATTTAGTTCTGATCAGTGCTGTGAGGTATTTGTTAGATGGATTGTCCCAAATGAACTAGGCAATCCCAGTCTGATTCCTAATAGAAGGTGTTTGCATAGCAAATCTGTTACTAATTGCAGTTCTTGACAGTCTCAGCAGTGAAGTCAAGGAGTACATGAGCTGTGTGGTTTGCCCTTATTATTTCTAGGTCAAATTTTACCCATGCAGAATTTCCTGCTGGTCCTTCACAGACACTGCCTACTTGCCTGGGGATGGAGGAATTTGTACTCCTGGAGTATTTGTGAGCATTAAGTTGACACACACAGGCATACGTAATTTCTGAATCAGACATCAAATGCTTTTATGGGATTATGCAAATAGAGACATGAAAGTGGGATCTGTAGTTTTCTCTGCATGGCAAAATTGTCTTGGGTTGCTCAAATCTATCAAACAAATAGGGAGGACTTGCTGAAAGCTTCCTTTCCCCCATCCATGATGAAATTTTAAGTGCCACATGAGATGTCAGTGGTGAATGAAATTCTACCAGGAGGTTACATTAATAAAAATAAACAGCTCGCACAAAAGCTGAGTTTCTTCTGGCTGTCTGGCACAGAAGTCTGCACAATAACTAGTCTCCTGATTTGCTAAACAGATAATAGAGACGCAGACAGTCGTTAGCAGCTCCACGGTTGCCAAAACGGATGTATTGGTGACAAGACACTGCTGATGTTCCCAGGCAGTTTTTGGAGCTGCCAGTGGTGACAGGCAGAGTTTGGAGGCAGCAGGACAGCATGCTATGGCTCAGGAAGCTCTTAGGAAATTTAATGCAGCAGGGAAGCAAGCACAGGGCTGTAATGAGGCATGGGAAACAAGTTTGACAAGTGAAACTCCTCTCTGCTCCCAGTCTACATGGGAGAATAAATCAAGCATTTCTGGTAAATAAGGGTGGAGAAGAAAATACCCTTATGTCTTCTTTTGACTTTATAACAAACAGAACATGAGAATCTAGCCTTCCTCTCTTAGGGCTATACATAATAATGGAGAAAGGTGATGGTTTCATTAAGGTTTGTTTTAGAAGCATTAGAGGTAAAGCTCTTTCCTTTCCCTAGACTGAGAGTGCAAATTCTGAAGTAAGCATGGTTGTAACTGAGTGCCTGCTTCACACACGTGTGTAGCCATGGTAGAAATACATTCTAAAAAAGATCGTCTTGGCTGGTAAAACATAACTTACTCATGCAATTTTTGACGACAATTCTATTTCTTCTCTAAGTTTCTAAGACAAAAACCAGTTTCACAATAATGCAGACTGTAAGACCAGGACAGCAGTAGGTCTCAGGAGAGCCCATGATGAAGTGCTGAGTGCTCCGCTTTGGGCACAAGCTCAGGCTTAAGTACAAGCTGCGGGGGGCTCTGGATCACTGTGGGGAAAGCTGGAGGCTGTGCTCCCTCTTAACATGTCCTCAGACACGGCTCTGCAGCACAGATTAAGTGGGCAGACCAACCCAGAGTCCTGCAGAGAAGGGTTTGGGCTTTCTTAGTGCATCCGGGGACACATGGCAGCAGAGCTACCCTGTAAAAAGTCATGCTCTGGGCCTGAACCAGGTGAGGGTCCTGCAGGCAGCATGAATGTAACTCTTATTTTTTTTTCCTTACTGCAAACTGACCCAGATTTCTGCTTTATCTAACAATCTTTTTTGAGCATAGTGCAAAGGAGAAGCATTTCTTACTGAAATACATGTCAATGGTCTTGTGAAATGAGTGTCTCCCTCCCTTAGCCTTCCCGCAGTCTAATTAATAAGGTCATCCCACTGAAGGCAGGCTTATAAATAGCTTTCCAAAGACTAATGGAATTAGTTCTGGCCTTGACAACTTTTCCAGGGTGACATAGGTATCTAAGGAGGGCTGGCTCCTGGCATATACAGCCACTTGCAGTGGAAATGTTGAGACATAACCATTTACCTGATGTCCTAGAGCTCTTGCTGCCAGCATTACACGTGAAATGGGATTACAGCATTGCCCAGTAATTTAATAGAGAAGATTTACTGCAAATAAAACCTTGTATTAGATTAGATTAGGCTAGATAACAAAATTTCAAATTCTGCTGAAGGTTTTTCTTTTGTCAGTGTTTCTGAGAAAAGTGTATTTCTCATGGCCACAAACCCACAAGATTTTGTGGGGACAATAAATGGTTACCTTGGGAAAAAATGCAAAGGTACTTCAAGTCAATAGGAATATTTAATATGAGAGCAATTGATGGGAAAAGAGTAGAGCAGCTATAAACTCTCAGAATAGAGTGATGTTTTAAAATTACTTGACTATTTAAATCACATGTGAACTGAGCCATTGAACCTCTTTGAAAGCAATGGCTGAATTATTCACATTTTAAAATCTGTTGTGAGTCTGGAATTTTATAATAAAAATAAAATCTAAATATGTAATAGAAAATCTAAGCTCCAATTCTTTAGAAAACTTAAACCAAAATCCAGAGAGAATACTTGTTGGTTGTTCACTGATTTAGGGACTTCAAATCAATGAGACTTAAGCTCCTAAACAAGAGACGGACATGAAATTTTGATGAAATTTAATTTGCCTCTTCAGGAAAATAGTGAAGAAATATTTTGCAGTCATTTGGTCTGTGTGTCAAATAATAGTCCTGCCATGTATTGCATTTCCAGTGGTAAACAAAATTACATAGATTTCAAAATGCATATTGAGAAAACCAAAGAAGAACAAATTTTATATTAGTTTATATAGTCAAAGAAAAATATAAAAAGGTCTTTTCTGGAAAGTTGCTAAGTTCTCATGGCATACTTGATCCTAAAATCACAGCTTCTAATATAGCAGTTGCTGCGGCTGTTTCAAAAACACTGATATTTTTCCTTGTTTTGATTAGCAATCTTGGGTTCATGATGTACCTCAGATCTGTTTCAATCAGTAACATTTTCTAGTAGGATCACACGGATCTATTTGTTATAAGGAGAACTTTCTGTCCGAGTGAAAAATCAAGTTCCTCTTTGTTGCATGTTACACATTCAACCTTCTCCTTGGATGAAGAAGTTGACGCAAAGGTAGGAGATGCTTTGTGTAACTGAGACAAGATCGCATCTTTAGAGGAGGAGGAGAGAAAAGCAGCACTTGTCAGTGTCTGTCCTGGCCTTGGACCAGCTGCACAGATTCTGAGTCATCAGATGAATCAAGTCTGCTAATGACTGCAGAGAACTTTTCCTTCAAAACATATAGAAATATCCTGCTTTCACATATTGATTCTGTAGTATTTCCTTTGGGAAGCTTTAGTCATAAAGGTACCAGAAATAATAAATGTCAGGGTTTTTTGGCTTTTAGTAATTGCGCCACAAAAAAGGTGATGGGGGATTTTAACCTATTGGTTATGGCAGAGTGGTACAGAGCCCTTGGAGCATCTATCAGTTCCTCAGAAATCAGTCTGGAATTTAGGCTAACGGGCAAGTGGGAGTTCATTAAAAGGCAACATAAAGGTAAAACTCACTCATAAAGGGAATTTTTTACAAAGGCCAAAGCAGGACAACCTGATCTGGGAGCTAAGCAGCTGCCCTTGCCTTCAGGTTCAGTTTGGACCATACTGTCAAGAGCCCCTGAAAAATCACAGTTTGGCTTCTTAAACCAAAGGAATAATCAAGTCATGAGATTCTGTGTTGTAGCCTGCCTTTAGGAAGTCTACAACAGGGAATAAAGAATTATTCTAACTGTATTATAACAATATACACTTTCAGTGTCAGCAGATCCTAGGAGACTGAGACACCCACCTGATCCTCCAGTTGCATTTATGGGGTCTTTTTACTGTGGCCTGCAAAGAAAAGCATCACCACGAGCTGCACCACACTCTTGGGGAAAAAATACATTAAAAAAGCTTTAATTGCCCCCTTGCAAATGTTGGATTTTGGCATCCATGCTAAGCCTCCACTGGAGGCTTTTGAAGACTTTTTAGCAATGTGTTACCCATGCAGAACGAGGTATTTCTTTTTGGCCCCAATATTTTATATATTCACAAATTTTTGCCTTTTCACAAGTTAATGGAAACTGTTCACACTTACGCCAAAGCCAGAATAAACCAGTTCCATGTTGAAATCCCTTTCCACAGGCAAAGCGGATCATCTTTGATCAATGTTTATGACACTGACATGCAAAAACTTTTACCTTTTTTTCTTCCCACCATTGGGTTTTTGCTCAGTGAACGTGTCTGCCATCCATAATCATTCTTAATGCCTCATTTTTGACATCACAATCAATGAAGTGAAATAAGCTGTTACTTAATGGGTCTGACAGAAAATCCATTTAAGTTAACAGAAAGACTCTCATTGTTTCCTATCAGCTCTAGGTCAAGCCCAAAGTGATCAGAGGGGGTGGAATTTAGCCTGTCGTTTGTCATCTGAGAGGAAATGATTTTCACATCCCATTTGGACTGCCTAGAGATTTTAAACATATTTAGCAAAAGAAAACAAATCGATTTCTTGTCAGTGGTTAAATGGTTGAAATTTTACTCTGATTGGAGTGGCGCTCATTTTGAGATTTTTAAGGTACGTTTGCTTGAATAATATTTTTTATGATTGTATTTTAGCTTAAAATGATACCTAATTTTCTCAATATTTTAGACAAAAACAAATACAGGAAATGAAGACCAAGAGGAGTGCAAGTCAGTTAAAGTGAAGAGGTGCCTGGTGCCCTGCACGGGTGAAACACCGACCTCGGGGGGGGTCACCCTCACTGGCAGGGGCTGCACGGAGCCCAGGAGCCTGTGAACTCGCTTTGCCCTTCCTGCCAACAACGCATGGGGCTGTCTCACAAAGCATCCTGCTGACAGCTGCTTCGGTTTATTTATTTTGGAAAGGGAGAAAATATCTATGCTGCCACGCACAGCATTGTCTCAGGTCTTCTAGGTTCTGTAAACAGACCTAAAACATGAATCAGTTTTGTCTCTATTACTTGCAAATGTTTACAAATATAACTGAGAAGGAAAATGAATATGTTCTTTACTGGAGGCTAACAAACATCAGACACACTGATGTTCCTATCTCCCAATCTAAATAACACTTGTTAGCCTTGGAAAGATGGAGCAGAGGGCCTGGCAGGGACAAGAAGAGCTGGGTGATGTCTGACGTGGAATTCCTCTGATATGTTGAGAAACACTGTTTTTTCAGTGTTTCTGCAGAAATAACTTACGGTATTCAAGGACAAAAATCCAAACACTCTTGCTCTTGGTTGTGGTATGTTATAGAATAGAAGTTCTGTTTCACAACATCCCTGCTGGACACTAGGAAATTCTTGGTATGTACCATTTCATTACTGATGGGCAGGCCAAGTTGCTGAGAGGTTAAAGGACTTGCAAGACACAGTGGTATCCAAAGGTTTGACTTCAGCCCAAATTTGTGTGCTCGGCTGGCAAACAGAGTGATTGCAAAACAAATGTTGCTGCTATTAGCAACTTTTGTGAGGCCTCGCCTGCAGCATCCAGTTAATTTTCAGCCTGCTCTTGAGATAAAGTTATAAATTGTGTTGTCTTTGGTGGAAGGGATAAGTTTTTAGACAGATTCTGACCTGACTTCTCTTTCGGTTGTGGTGAATGAAAGTTTACTGCATTTCAGTGATGCAGCTGAGTGATTGGACTGACACCATGAGACTCTGACCCATCGCATAATGGCTGGAAGGCCTAAAGAGAAAAAAAACACTAATTGGGATGGTTTTAGGAGCCAGTTGGACAGTGAATGGATAAACAACAATCCAGAGGGGCACAGGGATCCCCCAAGCTGTTTTTTCAAGATTGGATCCTCAGACAGAAAATTCCTGTCCTCCGGATTCCTGGTTCGTGAGGCTCAGCTGGCAATATTTAGAAGGAGAAGATGAATTGGCTAAGCAAAACCAAGAAATGGACAGGCAATGTCCCTGATGAAGAGCTAAGACATGTCTGTGTGTGCAGAGCATGGCTTTTGGGAACCTGCTCCTTCCTCGGGGCTGTCACTTCTGAGCTGCTTTTACCCAAGGAGAGAAGTGGGAAGCCTCACTGGGGCTTACCTTGCTCTGCTGCACTGGACGTTACGGCCTTCTTACCTGTAGCTCGTCGATGCAAAATTGCAAGGCCACACTTTTGGGAACAGAACACAGCCTTGGAGGAAGGCCATGCTTTAAAAATGTTTCCTCAATAGCTTCCCCCATGCCCAGGACGCAGCTGGAAGCGGATCAAAGCCCAGGAATTCCTGTGCTGTGCTTGGACCATTCCTCCTGGCTGAGGTCACACCACTCCCCTCCTTTATAAATCTATAAGTGTTATAAATCACAGGGTGAGGTGCAGCCTGTTGTGAGAGCGAGGTTGAGGAAGCCATGCTGCTGCTCTCCTGTCGTGTGGCTGGCAGGGTGTGTCACAGCTGGCCACTGTGGTGGCATCTGCCTGTGCCCTCAGCTGGCCCCCGGCAACTGTATTCCGCAGTGCTGTTATCGACTGTACATGACTCATTTCAAACATCTCACATCTGATATAAATAGGAATGTTGGTTTCTGAATTACTACCAATTATTTGTCATTTTACTGGAGTCTTGTTATAGTATTTTACTTAGATACTAGGTTTTTAAATTGTGAAAACAATTGTTCTGAAAAGAACTCCAAAGCTATTAGCTTCCTTGGTACGGGAAAACCTCAGCCCAGCAGAGCTCAGTGCTCCATCACACAAGGAGTGGTTTAAAATTAAACATTTTAAAGCACAAAATCTCTCCACCTACAGCACAAAGGAATAGTATTAAAGTTGCAAAATCAAGTGCCTTAACATTAGGGAGCACTGGAACTGAAGTCAACTCTAGCTTAGTCTTTCTGTGTATGTCTAATATGGCACAGTATTTAATGCCATAATCACACACTGGATAGACTAGGTTCACTTTGAGAGCAGCTATTCAATATTTCATTTTCTCTTTACTTTTCAATACATGGCCTGAGGTTTAATCCAAGCTGGGAGGGAGAGGTCTTATAAACTGCAGCCTTGATAATCTGATCTGATCCTGGGCCATTTGCAGAGCTGTCCTAATCTAATTTGTGCACCAAATCTGCATGCTGAAATTTTTCCTGTGAACTTTTTTTTGTCTTTAGAATGATTTTTGTTTCCTATAGTAAGAACAGTGCCTTCTGATGCACTGACCACAGGAGAGGAAACTGCCTGGAACAGCCAAGTCTTGTTGCGTAAATAACCACCTGCACTGGGTATGGCGTGGCTTGGACCCTCATGGGTAGATCCTGCATTCGCAGAGTGCAGATGGATGCTTGCGATAGCTCAGTATTGATGGAATTGTGCTAATGACTGAGGATCCCAAAGGTGCCCTTTTTACAGCCATTACCCAGACCAAAGCTCTTCTCTGTGCAGGAGGATTTCCATCATTGCAGCATGGCTCTGTCAAGACTCTTGTCTCTATTCAGTGCTATGGAGTGGGGGCTGAGCTACGTGTTACACAACCAACAAAATCAGCTGGAGGTCTGTAACAAAACCAAAGTTGGATCAAGTCTTTTGTAACAAGTGAGCAGGACCTTAAATGGGGATGTTTGTACTCATCCCTGTGCTGCTAAGGAGCACAGAACAAATATTTGTACAACCGCCTTCACAAATCCAGTTCATGTAAACCTTCTCCCCTCCCTGCAATAAAAAGCTGCCAAATAGGTTAGCTCTCCATTAAACTTTGCTGTGGGTGATAAACATGCCTACCTCCCAGAGCAGACACCACCAAACACGGCACGACAGAAGCGAACCAGCCGTTCAGCTCAGCGTGAAGGGCAGATCCTCAGCCAGGCTCTGCAACTCCAGTGCCAGTGGTGTAAGCCAGGGCTGCTCTCTGGACATTTGTTCTGGCTGATTACCCACATAGCTTTACATCCCAAATCCTGCTTTTTATACTGAAACGTAAATCCACAAACCAAGGAGTTCAGCGTCACTGTTTCGGTCACAATTTAACACTGTGATGAAGGACAGAGTCATGAAGAAGCCAGCTCTGCTCATCAGCCCTTCAGTCTTAGCATCATGAAGGACCGATCAGCCCATAACGGATGGTGTCCCAGTCATCTGCTACTGATTTTTAAGCTTTGTGAAGATAGGGCCCCAGCAGGAGTTCCCACTGTGACCTCCTCACACACACTGTGCAACCAGCTGCCAAAAAAGGACTGGTTGCAGCATGGGCTATGGTGTGCCTACATCAACTGGAAACTGTGCATGCTGGAGAGAGTTCCCAGCTTGGAGGGGAATGGAATGATGCCCATCTGCCTATCCCTCCTCTGATGCTCACATAGAGGAGGTAGCAAAGCTGTTCTTTTTTGTTGTCAAAAATGGGCATGGTAGCAGGGGACATAGCCTGAGCTTGAGCTAAGCTCGTGGGAACGCAGCAGCCACCCTGCATGTCTGCCCCGGGCAGTGCTGCCAGCTCAGCTCCAGCCCTGACCTCACACAGCCCCTGCTATTCCAGCTCCTGAGGCCAGCTCGGAGCAGCGGCTTTGTCCTCAGCACCGAAGAAAGGTTTGTTTTGACGGCAGGATAATGAATGTGCCTCAGCTCCTTAGTTGTAAATTCCCTGGGGAGGTGAGGCGTGTATAATTTTTACTGTGCCACAGCTAGGTGAGCACAACACGATATTCCTGCTCAGGGATGACCATGCTCAGTTACCTGACTGTAAAAACTGCAGCTGTTTTCCCCATTTTATAGTGGCAAAGCTGGTGTCTGGTAGCCATCTCACTTTGAAAAATAACACCCAGCTCCCTAGAGATGCCACAGTCAGAAACTGTCAGCTACAGTGAACTTTATTTTTTGACATGACCAAGGAGACTGCAACAGCTTTTCTCTCCTTGTAGGTGAACTGCTCAGTCCCGGTTTGGGAGTGCTTAGCACTAACATTGGATAAAAGCAGCAGCAAGGAAAGGTTTCTCCCATATTTCAGTATGGATTTTTTGGTTCATTTCACCATCTATTTGTGCTAATAAACTGCAAATTAAAATTTGGAGTCATAAATATGAAGCCATACTGTTTTGCACATGTATATGAGACTGATAGACTAAATTATCCTCCCTACAGATTCTCAGTTCTATATTGGCTTCCGTTATTTGCCGCACAACATTGACACGAGAAGGAAACGTTTGCCACTACAGCCCTTTGCAAACATGGTTCTCTTCCAAGCTTTCCATCTTGCTACTAAATAAATATGTATGCAAGATAGTGTGTGTGTGTTTTACTACAAAATAATATTATTTACACACCATCCAAACCTATACAAATTCTGCTATATAGTTCACAGCAAAGATTTTTTAAGACACGGAGCTGCAGTGGATCTTCTGTACCACTGTGTTCACACCACCTCCAGGACCAGAAACCCAAACCTTACAGTAGAGACCAAACCTGCAGTCTTAAGCATCCAAATGCAGTGCCTCGTTGCCTTCAGCTTTCTCTCAGAAGAACCAAAATCCAACTAAGACCTGAATTTCCCCTGGACATACCCGTCCCTCTCCCCTAACTGTGAAAGCAGACTGGATTTCTGATCAGGCACTCTGGTTGGTAAAAGAGATGAGAAGTGTTTCCATAGCCATGAGCTTGCGCTTGAAATCTGATTGACTCCATAACACAGGTTCTGGAAGAAATCGCCTCACCCAACAAAAAAGGTAAAAAAAGGAAAATTTTCAATACCCTGAAAAGGCAACAAGATGCCTGGCCAGTTTTGAAAATTTTGGTAAAAAACCCCACATTCAGCTGAGTTTTTCAACCACTGACAAATACTTTGTTTCCCCTTACAGACTCCTGCAGCCAGTGGGTACTCAGTCCCACACCATCACAAGCAGCAGCCGCCTGGCCCTGAAGCAGAGGTCAGGTCCCAGGCTGTGACCACAGGACCGCAGACCAGCAGCACTTCCAGGTGCTGGGCTCTGTCTCCACATCACCCGCAGTTCATCCCTGCACATGGACACGGTTCAGAGCCAAGGGATGGACCTGTGGGGAGGGGATTGAGCAGCTCCAGGGACCCTCCATCCACCCTTGGGAAAGAGGAAAGCTCGGATATCAGCATCTCCTTGGGAAAGAGGAAAGCTCGGAAATCAACATCTCCTGACCTTGTTCTGTTCTTGCTGTCATTTCCATTTAGTCCATTTTCTTCTATTTTGCTTGTATGTTTGCACTGTCAGTTTAGACACAGCTCCTGGAAGCCTCGCAAGTATCTATATGTATATACTGCAAAGGTGTGTGTGCATTTTATATATGTGTATATATTTATATACACACACAGAGACATGTCACCCACGGTTTGCCATCTAGATTTGACTGCAGAAGCCGTAGAGGGGGGAGCAGAGACTGGGCTGATTTATACCAGCTGAAGATCTGCTCCATATGTTGTAATATACCTCACGCAAAGTAAACATGGCCTTGCATCATAAACCATAGGCCAGAGCCAAGAAACAGCTCAGCTGGAGAAGTCAGAGAATAAGGAAAGCACAAGCCTGTTCAGGTAAGAGAGCTCTGTACCTAAAAACATGTCCTGACATATTCGCAAGAGGAGGCTAGGTATTTTTGAAGCTGATTTTTTTTCCCTTGCAACTCCCCAATCCTCTGAGCTCATTAAAATGAAGACACACTAATTTCCAGGAGTGGCCAAGAGGGAAAGGTCAAGGAAGGACTTCTCTGTAATGTCAGTTCTCAAATTCCAGTGAGAACAGCAGGGTTTTCATTAAGCTGCTGTCAAATGATAAATTACTGCGCTGTCAAAAGAAAGTAGGACTGCTATTACCTTATATGCAAAAGGTTGTGAAAGAAAAGACCTGATGATTTATAGCTTGTGTACAAGTCTGCCTTCTGACAGGTCATTGCACGCATCTGCCAGAAATGACATCTCAGGTGAGCAAAACCAAGGGTCCTGTTAGCAGCAGCTGGTCCTGTCTGGGTAAGGAGCAGCTGGAGCTGCTGTATCAGCAGTGTTACACATCCCCTCGGCATGGGAGGTTTTGTAGGGTTACATTCATAGGACCCCAGCTCTGAAGCTGCAGAGCTATTTAGTTGCTTATCCAGGTACTAAAGTCTCCAACAGAAGCAAAGAAGCAGTTTTTGGTATTACACCAAGCCTTAAATAAGCCCCAAGAACCCAGTGAAATCTGTGCTGAACAGGACACTCAGCCCCTTAGTGAAGGATTCGGGTTTTAAGTCCAGAGCTGTTGCTTGCCACTTTGTATTTCCATGCACAGACGTCAGAGGAAGGTGATCTGATTAGACAATTTATTTTAGTACAAATTGAAAGAAATATTTGATTACATTCATCCCATCTCCACTTGAAAAATGCCATCTGTCCACTGCGAAGCATCCTGGCTGATGACTAAGAAAAAACATTGCTTGAGGCCTCGAAAGGAAAACAGAGCAAAGTGCTGTCCCAGGCGCATGCTCCTATGACATGGGTTTAGGGTGTTCACAACCAAAACTGCATCGGCCTTTGCCCTTGAGGAAAGCTTTCCTTAAATCCATGGGCTGGTCTGAGGACCAAGACACTCTTTTAACAGTTAATTAGCTCGAGCAATTAGTGGTCAGGTTGTACAAAGAGCAATGAAGAGAGCTTGAAAACCGGCAGCCAGAGAGCCGCTCCACCTGAAGCCAGAGGCAATGGCAGAAAGCAGCAGGTCCAGGAGCCAAAGCACAACTTGGCACAGGCTCTGAAGTGGTTGTACCCATGCAAATTTTGACCTTCTGTCCTGCCTTGCACTTGCACTCATGTTACCCCTGGGTATTTCCACTGAAATCCCATTGAATTACCTCGAGTAACCTCCTGCCCACAGCAGAGACCAGAGCACAGCCCACTTCAAAGCCGGGCCAGGCTCACACCTGTCTCAAACAGCAGAATCTGGCCCCTGCAAATCCAGAAACTGGAGAGTAGAAATACCAATGATTTATGGGGAAACACCAAGTGCACGCAGGGGGCTGTACCTGTATCCCAGAACACTCTT
>NW_010201415.1:14465-42748 GCF_000695765.1 Mesitornis unicolor
ACACTTAGGACAGCAGCTGCTTTATGCAGTTGACTGTCAAACCATCTGCCCTTTCTGCTGAGCTTCTGGAGAGAAGAAAGAGGGCAATCTGCAGTGCGGTGAAGAATGAGAATCAGGCTGGGGTGACTTCTGTATTGAATTCAAAATACTGTAACAGAGGGTTAATATAAAACCACCTGCAATCTTTATACAACAACCTGTAATTATGTGCACAAAGACATATGTCTCTGAGTGTGTGGGTGTATGCATGCATTATACATTAATATGGGTATAACACCCAAAGGAGCTGGTAGCTGCTTGTCTTTCTATATTATATGTTATTAGGAGAAGCACATTATGATTGTTTCAAGTTTTTAAATCCATGCCAAAAAATTGAAGTGTTTTCTGGCTTCACCACCTGCCCCTTGCAGGAGCCTGTGCCGTGCCAGCAGCCAGAGCTGCACCTACAGACCCATTACTCTCTCTGAAGGCTGGCAGCCTTGCCCTGCTCCAGTCACCTTGGGCACTTGTTGTCCCCACCCCAGGTTAAAGTCGTGATCAGGCACACTGCAAGTCTTAAGCCCAAAGTGCCCCTTTGAACTCAGAGCTTATCAAAGCCCTCATTGCCTTCTGGCGGGTTATTCTTCAAGTTTGAGACGGACGTGATCTGGCTGACAGGGGTTTATCCGTTAAGACAGAAAAGCTGGCGCCCTGTAGGAGCAGAGCTAATCTGACGGGGTAGCACTTAAATCAAACGAGAGCTGTAAAATGCTTCTGACCTGAGAGGATGCTTTCAAGCCCTGCGCTGAACAGGGTGCAGTGGCAGGAAGTTGCCTCACACTTATGTGCATCCTTATGTGCTCTTCAGACTCAGAGCTGCACCTCCAGCAGCCCACGTCCTACTTGGCCCTGCTGAGGACAAGCATTGCTGCAGTCCTGGTGAGGTCTCAGAGCTTGTCCTGAAGGGTCTTGACCTCTGAGCATGTGCAGGTGGCTGCTGAGATCCAGCTTTCACCCATCTGCAAGGGGTGGGAAGTACCTGGAGATCAAAGGGTGACAGGTGAGAGTGCTGCTGTACACCTGCCTGGAAAGCAAGCAATGGCAAAAAGTTGGACCTGGTCCAGTCCAGGTAAGAGCAAGACTTTGCTAAGTGGAGAAACAGAGAGGTGCTTCACCCTTGTGTGATGAGTGCGCAAGCCTGGCCTCAAGCCATTTTCCTTCATCCCTGTCATCCAGTAAGTATTTCTTGACTCCTGCTCTAAAAAATTGGAAATTATCTGGCTTCTCTAATGTCTGTGACTCCAGGTTACCCTGTGTGCTCCCCAGCAGAGAGGTCACAGAAAAACCACGGTCACCACCTCCTCCCAAGCAGCTGTTAAACAAAACAGGAAACGGCGGCCCTACAGCATGAGCTGCTTCGAAGCTCTGCCCTGTGGGCCAGGCTTTGGTAACCTTTGAGGTGAAGCTTTAACAGGCACTGTTCAGCTTCACCAGTGCTGGGACCTTTCTGTGCCCTCCTGCTGCAAACACTGCTGCCTGCTCCTCTCGGATGCTGTGCGCTGGGCTGGGGGATCCTCTTTTCCACTGCATGACAACAGAGCAAATAGAGAGTGCAATAAAACCATGCATTCACCTTAACCTTTCCTTTGAAGTAGGAAAAGTATTTTCTGTTTGCAAAAGGGGAAGAGCAGCAAGTTCATCTGCAAAGCCATTTCCCATTAACCAGCCCGCGATAGCATCTTACATCCTAATGGCAGATCAACTGTCACCCCAGAAAGCAGCTGGACTTTGGTAATAGTGAGAAGGTAAAATCACGAGAGGAGGGAACCCCAGCATCTGCCACATTGCAGAGCTGGTGATTCAAAGTTGGAGATAAATAAAAGGTTCCTTTGTCCCTTGAACTTTATAGAGGTAATAACAGGAGAGCAGCATGTGTCCTCCAGGCCAAATAACCTGCCAAAACAGTTGCAAAAACACAGACTTTACAACGCTGAGCTGTATCTTCTTCTCCAGTTATGGCTTAAAGCTTCCACTTGTCCAAGCAGTTCTCTAACCTCTACCACAACAAATGGGTAAAACGCTCCATCCTCCCAAGGAACTCTTAAACATCAGCACATTTTGTAAATACGTGTCCCAGGGGATGTGGTGTTAACACTTCACAAGTATTTTTTCCATGCCAGAATGAGTTAAGGTAGGAGCCTCTGGCCTGGCTTTGACTTCCCTGGCTTTCCGCTGTCTGCATCAAGACATAATTCTTTCCAGCCAGCCTTTTCCTCAGATGTTCAGAGTTAGTGTTGGGATCCCTGCCAGCTCTCCTTCCCAAAACAAACATGAAGCCTCTCGATGCCAAAGATTTGCCTTCTATTCAATACCCAAGGGACAAAACACTTGGCTTTACAAGCTCTGCCCCGATTTTCAATTCTGCAGAAGTATATAAATAAAAATGCAGCCTTGTCTGCACTAGAAAAGACTTGATGGCATGTCCCTACATGCTGTCTCTCTCCATCAGCTGTAAATAGAACTTCAATTAATTAAGGAGGCTATTTGCCAAGTTAGCACGCACAGTTTCAGCAAGTAAAATAAGGCTTATTGTCAGATTACTTTTTCCTAGTGTAATCATGTCTGCATCAGAGTTTTTGCTAGTAACTTAAACACCCACCCATTATTAAACCACCCTGGTTCCAGTGTAAACCTGGTCTAAAGCTAATGCCCTGACAAGTGATAAAATACTATCCCCACCTTAGTAAAAAGCTTTTATTTCCCTCAGGTGACCCTGTGTTCACACCTTCTCTGCCATTGTGACCTGCGTGCCTTGCCTGGAGGGCTGGGAATTGCAGAGCTGTTGGTGGCTGATGAGAAATGATTCAATGGAAACATTGCCAGGAGCCATGCAGACAGCAAACCACATCCCTGCTGCCCCACAGATCCTTTCTCTCCTAAGGGATGTGACCTTCAGGCTCAGGACAGGTGAAGTGTGTGTCCTCTAGCAAGACAAGGCTGCTGCCCTCTTCGCTTGTTGTGGAAGGAAAACAAGCAGGTTTCCTCTTTTTAAGGAAACAAGTATGTGCCATGTCAAGTCTGTGTTTAATATGCTCCTGAGAGAACAGGAAAGAAATCACCTGCAATAGGCACTATTTATATGCTTCTGTTGAGTGGTGCAGGGTTTTTTTTTTCTTGGGGAGGGTAGGTGGTACAGTGGCTCTACCCAATGAACATGGCATGTTGCAATCATTAAATCAAGGGCTGCTACTCACAGGTCTTTTTTTCAATCCACCTTTATGCTGCTTATTTGATTTGATTTATGAATGCCCACTTTCCAGCAATAAACTTCAGGCAAATCATTAATCCCTCAGAACTTCAGGGGCTCTGTTGTGTCATTTGAAGAAGGCAGAGATGGAAGGACATGTCAGATTCCTGCCTTTCTCCGCCTTTCTTGAAAGGTTTAGACCCAGAATTGACCTGGATTTGTACTTTTATTTTATTTAAAATAAGTGATTGGACTGAAAAAAGAATAATATTAAAAATATTAGCTAAAGAAATTATATGAAAATAGTGAAAATTTAGGCAGTATCATTAATACAAACAGCGGTGGATGCTAAGCCTGTATTCTCTGCTCATGCTGAAGTCAACAGCAGTTAAGTTCAGTGTATTTTTAGAGTAATGAAGAGTTACACTGTGGGCCAAATAAGCTTAAATACTGAAGGAGTGCGAAACGTGGGTGCTTAAACAGTGTGTCCAAGTTTCCTATGCATTCAGGAAGAGACACGAATGTATAATCAGAGTAATTCATAATTAACAATATCTCTATAGCACCGCCCGTGAAAGGATCTCATGTTCCTTCATAAATATTAATTAAATCAACCCGACACCCCAGTTGCATAAGAATTATTACTGCTATTAACAGATGGAGAAACTAGGGCATGGTTTTGTTGCCCACACAGAACATCTGCTGCAGATCTGGGAAGAGACTGACCCACCCGCAGCCTGCTTTAAGCGATCAGATGCTGGATTTGGGTGCCTCATGACAAGTATCTGCCTCCAGAAACTGCACCTGGATTGTCACGTCAGGATGGAAATGCCTCTCTGAAAGGTTAATGTCAGACAGTGTCATTATTAGAGAAGGAAACTAAGCAGCAGCATCTCCAAGGAAACCAGCACACATGAGAAGGAGGGAGCGAAGAGACAAAACCAGGAGTTGGAACAGAAGCTAGAGACAGCAACCATTCTTATTTTCCCATTTTTGCTATTTCTGGTATTATTTTCTCTGTAAGTTAGATAGCTTTCTGCTGTGAGTGTCAGAGCAATTTATTTATAAACAATTTAGCTTTCTGTTACTCAAGTGTGAAGGACCAGATCTCTAACTCAGAGCCCTGACAGCTGCCCCAGGACTCCATCTGCTTTCCTCCTGGGCAGCAGCAACCACCAGCAGACCCCAGCATACGTCCCCCCATCCTTCATACCTTCCTCATGTGCATACCCTCGCTAGGGCTCTGGCTGTCAATCCATGCACCACTGAAATGCAGGTATTTCGGGCACAGGTACATGAGCAGTGCACGTGTTTGCTTTCAACACCCAGACCCCGTGTGACAGGACAGATTCAGCACAGGGAGTCAAGTGCTTGGGAGAGTTGAAGTCATTTGGGGTGGAGCAAGAGACACAGGTCAGTGCTTTGCCTTATAAAAAGTACAAAGGCAGCTTGAGAGTCTTGGGCTTGCAGTTTTTAATCCACCTGAAAGATGACATGCTGGGCTGTAAGACTACAGTGAGCATGAAACAGTGTTAGCTCATGGCTAAAAACCCAGTATTTCCAATTAAACACCCAACATCCATCCTTACCTCTTAGCATTCCCACCAAAGCACCAGCATGACGCAAGCTGAATAGCTGATAACGGGAGATGATGTGGTTCTAGGCAGTAAAAACTATTCTGAAGCTCTTCTTACAGTCAAGGGGTTTGACTTGGATGTGTGACTGTGCTTCTATACTTAGTGCTATCAGAGGATGAGCATTTGCACCATAAGAACAATATGCTAATTAAAAAAAAATGAGACAGAAGATTTCTTCCTTTTCAAAGTAAAAAATTCACTGCATGGGAAGGAATTCTCCCTTGTGAATATGGGTTAGTCTGTCTGGACTAATCCTCCACTCATATGTAGTGGCTTATTAAGGATTTAAAAAAACATCTGAAGGCTTAGACAGTATATTTACAGTGGAACAGGCTCACATGAAAGAAGTCTTTTCAATTAATTTAATGACACATTTGACTTGAATTAGTGATGGAGAAATCCAGAAATCTGGGGGGGTTCTGTGTTGCTTCTGTGAAACCCTTTAATAAAGGCTTTACAGAAGCAGCAATATGTTAACTTCAAAAGGGCACTAAAGCCAATTGAAAGTGAGCCAGTGCAGATTGAATTCCTGCTTCCTGCAGAACAGCAATAAATCCTCCCAACACCTCTCAGTTCCCTTCAAACCGCAGAGCTATAGATCATCAGACCATCAGCTCACCCAAAGCAAGTGTCCTAAGGCTCCATGTCGATGGTTTCCCCAGATTTACTGTGGCTTGGTCATTGACTTCTCTGCTCTGGCCATTTTTTGTTTAAGTACATTTTATTTTGTTTTCTTTGAACATACTGGGATTAGTTCATAGAGTGAAATTTAAGTTCAGCCCCTGCACGCCAGTTTTGTAGTAACCCCTTTAATGAACCCCACAAACCTCTAAGAAGAGAGAGAAATCTCAGTGCAGAAGATAGAAAAGCAGAGAAAATTAATGTGTAGCAGAGACACACAGAGTGAAGCGCAGCAGGAACACGAGCTGCCTCATAAGGGCATAAGGATGCCCCATAAGCCAAGGGTAGGATTGGGAACAGAGCATGTTTCCTAAATCCTTGTCTATCCATCCAACGCTCTCCAACTCATATTGCTTCTGAATAAATATTAACGTACTGTCTACAACATCTTATTCATTTCCAAATGACACCTACTTCAAAACAGTATTTCTGTGCGAGATATCCAGGCCTTAAAATACTCCCTAATCCTCTAGGCAAAATGCATGTCTACGTAGGCACAGTTAAGAAAAGGCAAGGCACAAAACCATGGTCAACTGACAAGGTGATGGAAGCACCAGACACAGGGTACGTGCAAAGAGCTACGAGTGCTGTTTTACTGCAGCTGGAGATCTCACAGTGTAACATCCCTGTGCTTTCCCCGTGCTGCCAGCCGTGGACCAGAGCTTGCGAGAAGCTGCAGATATCTCAGAGGGATAGCTCAGTCTCCACAGAACTCCCTCGCATGGCTCGGTTTGGTATAGTATCAGCAAAGCCTGTTTTTAGGATGCTTTTTATACCGTGTGGATTCCAGCAACGGATACTCATTCTACGTGACACAATTTAGGGAAAATAGCGGTACTGCTATGAGAATATTCATGCCCCTTTTCTTGCAATGATGTAAAGGACATGGCAAAGGACTGCAAGCAGTCGAGGGAATGCAGCTTCAAGGGTGATTTCCTGCAAGCTTGGCCTGATAAAAGCCTATTTGCATGCATTAATCCTGCCACAGTCATTAAGGAAAGCATGGTAGCAGAGACCTCCACAAAGCAGTAATTACACTCATAGTGACTTGATTACCTGCAATTCTCTGTATGTAACCAAGGACTCTCTCACTGCTTTAATATACCAATATTGTTCAAGTATAGACAAAACTAAGAAAGCCTTTTTATTCCCATTGGGAAGGCAAAGTCCTGATGCTCTTTAGTCTCTCATTTTCTGGCAGAGGGTTTTACTTACTGTTTAGAAATGCTATCAGGAGGAAAGTGTCATTTGCTGCTTTTGCCTCCACGTTTCAGGGCAGAGTCCACCAACTCTACAACTGATAAATTTCCTCACGAGCAAACACTGCAAACTGCTCCCCTGCCTGCAGCCTCCACAGACACTGCCAATGGCACTACAGCCCCACTTCCTAAACCTTAAGCAAGAAGACTTGATCACACCAAAATCAACAACTTTGCCATTGAATTTCAAGGAGCCAAGAATCTGTGGCTGATGCACACAGAAGGTTTGCTGGCAGAGAATACTACATATCTGAAGAATTTATTAATGTAGCCTTGCAAGTCTCTATCTCTGCATGTATTACATAAACAAACACAGTGGAAAGATAAGCAGACATGTCATGGTGTCATTACATTATTTGCATGACCTTCGTCAAAGAACCGCAGAGCTTTTCTGTTGGCATTGTGGCATTTTATATGACATCTCACCATCGACTAAGAAAACAGTTGTGCCACACTGTTTGTAATATTTTTGAGCTTTTTGTAGTCCCACTAAGGTGGTCTTAGCAAAGATTGTTATTTCTGTTCCCTAACACCAAGGTTCCCTTGTTACCAAGAAGTCTCCTAGCACGTTGGATGATATACGAATGCACATAAAGGTTTAAAAAGCTCACAAGCCAAAGATAAGGCTGATAGAGGAGCCCGAGGACAGATAACACTGGCCTGCGTGGGTGGCAGTGGCCATAACATACCAACAGCTTAGTCACTGCCAAGTTTTGCCAAAGCAGCTACAACTTGCAGTTAACTAATTGCACTTTTTCAGTGCTAAACAACCAAAGCAAGACATTCAACATAATTATTTCAGTATGATACGTGGCAGATGATCATGCCACCAACCTCTCATTTATTACCAGTTTCATGACACCAAGGGTTTTACTCAAG
Organism: Mesitornis unicolor; assembly: GCF_000695765.1. Taxonomy (NCBI): domain Eukaryota; kingdom Metazoa; phylum Chordata; class Aves; order Mesitornithiformes; family Mesitornithidae; genus Mesitornis; species Mesitornis unicolor. The sequence goes on from NW_010201415.1 coordinate 22,148, forward strand.
ACCTCAGCTCTCAGGAGCCTTCCAGGTGTATCTGTAACTCACAGGGGTGCAAAGGGCAGCTTGAAAACAAAGCCTGGGTTCACCCTCAAGAATTTAGAAATCAAAAGAAAAATCAATAACCATTCTGGCGTTTTGTTTTTTTTTAAATACAGATAAATCAAAAGATACTCCATATCTCAAGATTTCTCTGCCAGAAAATTTCTCTGCTCTGCTGGCTGATGCATAAATCAGCCCGTCTGGGGATGTAGCACAGGCAGCCGGTTACAACCCAGCTGGAGCACAAACCATGCAATCCAGCCGACAGCCTTGTTCAGTTGTCGATTGAATTTGCTGCATTTTATTTCTGGAAGTATTTAAAATGCCTGTCTTGAAGACATAAGGACCACTGCATCCAGTGAGTCATCCACAACACCTGACATAGACAGGTAATAAATCTCACCGTGTTTACTAAAGCTTTCTGTAGGGCTCTGTCAGTCCTTTGCATTAAGATGATGTAACATAGCATATGGGACAGGCATCTGCAACCATGTGGGTTCAGTGCTATTTTTCCTTAATAACCAATTAAAATTCACCAGTTAAAGAGTTCCATAAACAGTAACTCAAGCACTATCTCGAGCAACACAGTAACCTGGCGTTAAGCATCCCGTCTTAGGATTTCATCAAACAGATTTCAGGTTTTTTCTTAATCATGGACCAGTTTGGGTAGAACAAACCAACCTCAGCCACAAATCCCCGGCAGCCAAATTAGTTTTAAAAGCTGGTTTGGCCACCAGTGACAAAGTGTCTCTGCCAGCACAGAGCACAGCAGAGACCAACCCAGGCAGTGTTTCCCCAGCTTCTCAGGTGATTTTATGGCCCAGGCTGGCAGGGACAGAGCAGAACCTGAGCTGGCTCTGCTCAGGAACAGCTACGCAGCATGGCAGCCACTTCTGTGGCTACAGGATCACAGAATCACAGAATGTTAGGAGTTGGAAGGGACCTCGAAAGATCATCCAGGCCAATACCCCTGCCAGAGCAGGATCACCTAGACTAGGTCACACAGGAACTCATCCAGGCAGGTTCTGAATGTCTCCAGAATGTCTCCATCAGCAACCCTCTTCTCTCTGTCCCTTTGTGCTTCACCTTCAGGACAAAGAAGGCAATTCCTTCCCTTTCAAGAGACATGAACTTAAGTCTATCAAGTACTGAGAGGAAGAAAACCAGCAAGACACGAAAGAAATTTGTTAGCCAAAAAGGCCTTTACTTAGAGCTCCCAAATTATGGGAAGAATAACAGGAGCTGATGCAGATAACAGATTTACTGGAGGTACAATAACAGCTTTCGTGTAGCCCAGCTGGAACATGACAGAGCTGAAGGAAGGCTTGGGGGCGAGAGGCAGGGTCAGACACATGGGGATGCTCATTGAAAGCCAGGACGTGGGTCACGCTTGCTGCAGAGGGGCAGAAATTCCCATTTCAGTGGGGCGGATGGCAGCGATGACTCATGCGTATCACGTTACTGGTAAATTTACCTCTGCTCATGCTTTCTCTTGGGCCGGAGGCATTGTACCCAGCTTTTCCAGGAAGCATACTGTATCCTGTCAGGGGATTTGTGCAGGGCAAGGGGTACTCTGCCCGTAAGAGCAGAGCTCATGTTCTACCTACAGAAAATAAGTGCAAAGACAGGCTTGGCATTGCCCTCCGGGGAGCTTACAGACAACATGGAAAGTATTAAATTCTGATGGAAGCAGCAGCTGGCTTCTATCAGAAAGGCACTATCTCTATCCTTTAAAAATCCTTCACATTTCTTTTCTCACTGCAGAGATAAACAGCCTACCAAGGTCATTTGCACTGCACCAGCTGAGGAACATGCACTGAGGCCACAGGGCAGCACCGCTCGGCCCATCAGGGGTTGGATGCCTTGGACAACACTGTGTTCCAGCAAAAATAACAGTACCAAGCACAACTCGAGATTAAACCAAGGCCCTTCTTCAGTGTCTGAGTGGATAACAGCGTCACTGCTTCCGACTGCCAGTGGGCTGCAAGGCAGCAGCAGCGGACATGGAAATTAGTCACTTTATGGATGGCAGGCAGGATTGCAAGCCTGTATCAACACAGAACACAGCTGAACAAAAAATGACCCCCTTGGCAATGGCACCATATCAAATAAATCAGCGTCTCAGCTTACCTTGTGAACACATTATCCTTTTGCAAATGGAGAGTAAACATAGCAGACGAGGCAAGCTGATCAGCAGAAACCGGAGCTCGGCGGCAGGGTCCCCTTACACAACAGTAGTCCTTTTCCCCGGCAGGTCGGAGGAGTTTTCGTAGGCAGAGACGAGCCCCTTTGTCCAGCGAGTGCCGGGGGAGCCCTGCTGCATCACCACCAGCCGGATCGGAGGCTGGGTCTCTGCAGGGACCTCAGGAGCATATTCCTTGCTGGGATCCTTTCCCCTGCAGTCATAGAGCACACAGGAGATCAGGAAAACCAGGAGCAAAATAACATAGCTAGCTACCAGGATAATGAGATTCAAGGTAACAGGGTCAATCTCCAAATAAAACTCCATTTGGTCCCATACTATTGAGTGCAAACCCAGAGAACAAAGTTTCATATGCACGAGTGAGCGACCGCTAACTGATCAGAATAGATGTATTGGCTTTGCGGTAAAAATACATTAATCCTCAGGTCTCCTGTAGCAATGGATTTCCCCGAACTGGATGATTAAAGCAGCTCAGTTTAATAACTTAAGCTCCTTCTTTTAATGCCACGTTGCCTACAGTGGCAGAAGCTAAATTTGAATGCTACATTGACAGGAAGACATCCCACTTGCCCAGGGACTATCCTTTTCCTTGACGGGCAGGTACCAAACTGAGTTTCCTCTAAGGATGTTTTGCAGAACCTCCCTTCCACAAGTGGGCTTGGACTTGTGGGCTGAAGGAAACTGAACTGTGTAATTAATAAATGAATACAGAAATAAATTAGGGAGAAAGCCATTCACAAGGTAACTTCTCAAAATCTAATGAGCCTGATTCTAATTTTGACCAAGACCTTTTTTGCCTTGAGCTAGTGCTATAAAAGGGCTTTTAAAGTGAATTAAAGACTTCTGTTACCCAATTCCACATCAGGATTACTGAGACACGTCACACCACTGTGTCACACGCTGCCCAGCCGGTCCTTGCACACACCTGGCTGTAGGATCCCACTTCCCACATGCTGCTCAGTCCCCTTCAGGTCTCCCGCAGGCAAGAAGGTGCAACACAACAGAGGCCTTTCTGTAGCCACTAATTTCCTTTTCCTGTGTGGACCCTCTGCTTGCTAAAAAAAACAAAAAGGTGAAGTTTGGGATGTGGCTGTCCCCTGCTAGGCTGCCCACCACAAAACCTGCAAGTACTTTTTGCATCTTCCAGATTAACGTCTCTGAAGCTGAGTGAGCAGGGACACATATTACTGCCATGCATTGCCCACAGCACTAGCTTGTTTCCCTAGAAAACTATGCTAGAGAGACAACACCTCCTCCAAAAATAAGACGTACCAGTGTATAAGATACTGGGAAGGCAGACACAAAGGGCAGGAGGTGATGCTGATGAACACCACAGACCCTACGTTAGCATGCTGACTGCTTCCTTGCAAAACTCCAAGGTTTTGGTCAGCATTACAGCACAGGAGGGTTTTAGGAAGAGATTAAGCTGTCCCAGCTCTTAGCACTGCCAGAGCTGTGGAAAAGGGCTTTACGTGTCCGCGGGAATCCGATCTGGCGCGTCTAAGCTGTGAGTAAGAAATATGTCATGGGGCCATCCTGCTGCCGTCGACCTCGACACATGCCACTCGTTTTAAGGCCAACATCAGCTGCATCCCCCACCATCTGCCCTTATCATGCTTTAGCTGAGGAGTTTGTATTGAGAAGTTATCCCAAGCCTGGCACTGCAAGAGGCATGCTTAGAGAGGAGGGAACCCCACAACCCCAAAGATGCGCATTTGTGTGACCCTCACATTGTGTCTGTTGCACATCACACGCCACATCTGAAGCAGAGCAGGCATTTGGCAGCTCGATGTAGTTTGGATGAGGCTGAGATTTCTCAGGACAGGCTAAGGCTTTTGAATATGCACTTCCCCTCCAAAGCAATGATGATCGGAGCTGAGATTTGGTTACAGTGTTCACCAGGAAACCAAAAGTCTTTTGAAAATCCCTCCAAAATGCCTCAGAAGCACAAGCGCTTTGAAAGGCAATAGGGTTAATGGTCTTAAATTTCAATCACATTGTGCTATAGAAAATTAGTACCAGAGTAGTAAATACTATACAGTACACATGCTGAGAGAGATATGAAATTTTATGTTAGTTTAAGTCTTTTAAACTAGTCCTCAAATGGCAGTTTGGATTGTGAAAACGTAGCACTGTGCTCACAGAAGAAAGTTTTTTTCTTCCCCACATTTATTTAGCACCAGCAAGTTTGCCAAACCTGAATTGTCTCCTCTAAAGTCCTCCATAGCTTGGTTTCAGATTTCTGACTAATATTGCATCTGGGAGATACATGGCATTAAGTGTTTAATTTAGATAGGCAGCACGCCAGCTTTTAGAGGGACCTTTCAAAATGGAAAGTCTGGTACTAGGTTACTGCACCACCTTCTGTGTTGCTGCAGATGTGATCTCTTGGAGAGAAAAAAGCCTCCATTTTTCTACATCTCCACGGCTTCTCAAAACACTCTCAGAATAAAAACATGTTATACTTTCAAAACACCTCCTGAAGGCTGCACCCAGGGCCTGGTTTGCTGCAAGGATGTCTCATTTATGCTTTTGTTGTATTCCCAGGATCCCTGTCCTTGAGCTGGAGCTGCTCACAACAGCCTGCATCTGGAGTCAGCACACTGAAAACTGAAGCCTACGAGGGGATTTGGCTTTGATACCATTACTTAATCCCTCCTCCCAGCCCACATCCAGGGCAGACTATAGACATTCACTGTTTGATATTCCTGTGCCCAAGGATTGCCAGGGTCTAACACCGCCTGGCAGCACCTCTGTCCCAGGAGAAGGAGCATGACACCACCTCGGGAACCTCGTCTGCACCCGCACTAGGGCTTTTTATAGTGGAGCCGCACTCCGGCAAGCTGGCACTGCTCCTGGGGTCAGTGTCCCGGAGTCCTCCCCTGCTCAACACCGCTCCATCCTGCAGTCACAGCTCCATAGCTGACCATCCCTTGCCAGCCTCCACCATCTCACCCTCCTCATGCTGTTTACGCCAGCAGCCTTTTCTTAAGAAAAATCGTTCAAATTCCTGTGGGCATCTGTGCTGCTGGAGACTGACAGCTCTCCCAGCTCTGCAGGGAGCAGCTGCACATTTCCCCCAAGCAAATGAGAGCCTTGGGATTTTTGAAGGATTGGGAAAAACCTAAGCAAGTTGTGCATGTGCTTCCCCAGGCAGGACCAGGAGCCCAGCTGATAGTCGGGGCAAAGCGCTGCCTTGCAGGCTGGCTCTAGCAGTGATGGGTGAGACCATGTTGATGAGACCCAATTTCCTCAGATGTCCAATATTTCTCTGTGCTATAATTGCTTCAAAGCCCAGTCAAAGCTCTGCCACCAGCTGTACCAGAGTGCAGAGACAGGGTTGCACAAAACCTGCTGGAGAATGCTGTTGATTTATTCCACTACTCTGTTATTTAACATTTGACAAAAAGCCCATCCTGAGAGTGACTGCTCCCAGCTGGAGACCAAAAACCACCAGCTGCCACCAATGCAACTCCACTCTCAGTTCTTCCCTCGTTTTTTTTCCCTCTTATTTTGTCCACCTTAATTTATAGACACATCTGGACAGAAAGCTCCTCTTCTGCAAGCAGACAATTCAACTGCAATGAGAGATGAGGGAATAAAATGTAAATAACAAAATTACATATTTGTATAATTTTATGCTTGAAGGCACTGTACGGTGAACTTAACAGTACAAAAGTTCAGAGGTTACTAAATAGAGCAAAGAAATTCTCTATGATCAGAGGATAAAAACCCAGAATTTAGGAAAGAGGCTATAGTGGGAGCAAGCGACAAGTGTTCTGTTTTGAGAGTTACTACAGCACAAGTAGCAAAGGGGTTGCAGGCAATGGCTGAAGGAAAGTGAGAAAATACAGCATCTTCTCATCTAACACAGGAGTGAAATAATAGGTCCCTGCTGTGCCAGCTTTTTCTGACTATAGCAGGTTTGAGCTGATCCAAGCATTTTGGCTGGCAGATCCAAGACACAGCAGCTCAGAAGGGTGACCCATCACACAACACATCAAGATGAGTGTACACAGCAGAATATCCAAAAGGGATCAGGCTGTGCTGGACTCAGCCACATGGAAGCAAAAGGCAGTTTCCATTCCCGGTTCTTCCCAGATGAAACCTGAAGAGCCAGAGCGCTGGCAGAGCCTTGTGCGCTGCATAAAGCGCCACTCAATGTGCCTGGCTCGGCTGACCCCATTCCAGTCGGCTGCACCTCAGAGCTGCGACCCAGCGAGATGCTGCCACTGCCAGCCTTGATTGGCTTAACTGTGGTGTCACTGCTAAAATTAGTCCACAGGAAATAAATCTGTTCAATCCTGGTGCAATGTTAAAGAAGAGGAGAATATGGATGACAGCAATCCCAGCATATTTCAAACAGAACAACGAATGGACTGAGTTGGGTTATCAGAGAGGACAGGTCTACTTGCTAGCTAACAGCCTGTCCTGTCAGGTCCCTGCAGCTCAGGACAGCACAGCTGGATGTCTATGGGCTGCAGACAGCTGCCCATCCATTGGCTTCCTCACACAAGAAGTCATAGCTTAGGAAGGAAACTGCAGACATTTAAGGGCAGTGGGGAGAAACTTGGTGTGATCAGGAACCAAACAACGGTTACTCCAATACCTACAGTCCAAATCTCAAGTGCCCAGAGCCAATCCAGTGAAAGTCGATTTGTTATGTACACCATGTGCAGAAATGCATGGCAGAAGCACAGCCACTGGACTCCTCCTTGGAGATGCCTCTGGGGTGCTGCAAATGCTGCTTGAACAGCATTTGGCGTTTGCATGCCAAAGCTAGACACAAGCAGCTGTGCAAGGTGACATAATGACTTTATGCTCCTGTTTTCCGACAAGCTTCTTTCAGCTCAGGTTTTAGAATATTACGACAGCGTTACAGATGCCTAATTCAGACTGACCACACGTAGGTGCTATTGCTTTCCTTGTGAAAGCATCCAAAAATCCCAGGGAGCAGCGACGCGGCGCTGGGCTCCGGCTGCCGCAGCGCCTGTGCCCGGCAGGTGGCAGCGGGACACCACTGGCGGGACACCCGGCCGGTGACACCGGGACATCTCGGGCTTCCAGCAAATTCCTCTGTGCAAGATACAGCACCCCTTGTTAGGAAGAAAACCTCTACTTTAAGCTCTTTTGGTTAGCGCATCACTCTTCTGTCAGCACTTGAAGAGAGGAAGGAGTTTCCACTGTTACTGTTCAGGTTTTATCCTGGGCTTTTGCTCAGGAAGCATTTGAGTGTGGTGGTTAAATGATTTCCTGCTTTAGAGGTGCATTTGTTACCTATTTGATCTTTACAGCATCAGAAAACAGCTATTAAAATGCTCGTTTTGAGAACAGAATAGAAATTCAAAAAGGAAGATGAAAAGGAAAAATACAAAATATTCATTGTGATACAGAACTAGCCTACTTAGTTACTTGTACTGTACAGCCCTCCTGGGATCCCAAACCCATGAATACACCAGTCAGTGCAATATCTGACTTTGAGACTATGAATAGAGGGGAAAGAGACAGCTGGCACCTGAGGTTAACCATATGCTGACTCACGCTGGGAAAAAAAAAGTCAGAAGCTCAAAGAAAAGACTAAAATCTTACCATCATGAATATCACCCACAAATCTTCAGCTGCTCTCTCCCAAATGTAAATACTAATACTACCATCCACATGAAAACACACCACAGCCTCTTGTGCCCGGCATGTCAACATACTGACTTAAATCCAATTTCCTTTATCTGCAAATCTTACTAGAAAAGTCCAGCTGGAGAGGATCTCCAGTTGCCATGAGGTGGCAGATCTGATCAGCTATTTCTCTGATTGCTTTTTCTTTGTCTTACGGCTCCAGGTGAGATGTATCCCTCAAACCTGTGGCCCAGCTGAGATGTATCAAACAGAAATGGGATGCTGGTGTTTACTCCTACTTGAGCTCCCTGCTAGAGGGCTCTGCTGGCATCAAAACTGGCTCCATTTAGTGCTGCAGGAATCAAAACCCAAAAGGATCTGATTTTGTGTTGTGATATTTTTGCTTTCAATAGGTATTTTGCAGGCAAAAAAAATTAATTTTCCTAAGAGAGTATGCATAAGTTCAGGCTGATGCATGACAAAGGGACTGAGGGGTTGAAGAGCTTGACCCTAGCCAGTGGGTTCACAAAAACTGATTTAAGAACACTGATCCAAATCTTCATGTGAGATAAATCTGTATAGCTTTATCAACATAACTAGGCTGAGATCAACAGAATGTGGGTGCATTTAAGTGAGTGCTACTCTGTAGGGTGAGAGCCTATAGACGATTAATAGCTGAAGAAAGGGAACATGCTTATTTTTCATCTCTAAATAACTTTCCAATGAGAGTCCAATTACCTCAGACTGTGGCAAATCTAGTTTGACATCCTGTGAAATATTTAGTCAGTCCCCTTGTCCTCGGCTGCTTGAGAAGCATATGAAAATGTAAATGCCTTCTCATTATTAATGGTTCAAAATTCAAACAACTTAAAAACAGGATGAAGAAAATTAAAATGTCTGATATTGAATGTAAGTCTCCTGGAATGGGTCACGCATGGGTAAAGCAGACTCAAATTTGGTTTCAGTTCTGCTGGAGCTGGGCTGCTCACCTGGTTTTTCTTCTGTCCCATTATGTATCTTCTGCAAGAGCTGATCAAAATAATGCAGATATAAAATCAGAGTGATATAGACATGGTTGCATCAAAGTCAGTGAATCTCCTTTTGCTTACCCCATCTGAGTTTACCATCAAAGTCATGTAAGATATCTCATCCTTTTTACCATTCCAACTTGGTGCTGCACAAGTAACTTCAGCCAGCTCTTTAAGGATACACTTCCCTTATTTCCCTGGCACTGAAGTAGGTGCTTGTTGCTTTGCTGAATTGGGATGGATTTAGGCGCACACAGCATTCAGCTCAGGCGTGTACACTTAGCTGAAATTGAGCTATGAACTACACTGTGGCTGCCAGAAATACAATTATTATTGGAGGTAATAAAGCACTTAATATGTGAAATCACAAAGTGAGAGCTATAGCTTCTTGGTTTAGAGTGCTACAGCTTCTTGTTTTATTGCTTATGAAGATTAAGGGCTATATTCCTTCCTTCCTCATTCCCAGTAAATCAGGATTTTGCTGATCTGGCTCACCGTGACTGGAGCAGCTGGAGCGTGTTAGCAAGAGGTGGTGTGTCGAGAGCTGGGGGTGTGCTGGGGACAGCAACTTCTTCACCAGAAAATGGGAGGAAAATGGGCAGTGACACCCTTCGGTGACCTCCCAGAAAAGTCAGGTAATGAAGACATAGACGAGCAACTCCAGTTCCCAGGCTGAGAGAGGGAAGGTGAGGAACTGAAGTCTCCAACTTTTGGAAGTGTTGCACACCAATTTCTGCCCTCGCAGGCAGAGCTGCTGAACAGTTCCCTGGTTCTGTTTGGTGTAAACTCTGTATGTCTTTCCTTAGGGTGACATATGTGTGCTTGCCTCTTTCTGTTTGCCTTGAATAAACCTCCGTGGGGTGGGATGTAAGGAATACATCACTATTCCTGGGACATGTTTGAGGGCTGGCGTGATCATGTTACAAATCCACAGGCAATAAATCAGTTTTGCTTCTGAATTCAATCTGCTTATTCTTGATTTGCTTTCAAGACTCTGCTACCATGGGACAACTGGCAACATACAGCTACTTTTCAAGGAACCAGAGGACTTCTCAAGCTGGGAATAGGTAGAGGCTCTTTGCCCAAGTGTGCAGGTTTGCAGGTAGAATACACCACAGGAGTCACCATGGTTGTGAGCAGCTGCTGGTGAAGTGGCTCTACAAAACTGGTGGTCTCCAGGTCTGACTCCTGACCACTGCTTTGTGGAATATGATGTTGGGTGAAGAAGGCAGAGAAGAGTTGGATGATGAGAAGAGGGAGAGTTCCCTAAAAATAACTTGGCAAAATCTGCCTAGGAAGGTCTTGCAGAGCTCTCTGCTCAATTCAGCTGGGGTACAACCAGAGAGAAAAAACCCTGAGGTTTCCTGAAACAGCTTTTTCTTGTTTGTTTTGGTTTTTTCAGGCTCCTCGCTAGGGTCTCTGCAAATCTGTGTCACATCATATGTGAAGGCAGCAAATAAAATAAACTCTGAATTTTGCTTTTTGGGGGTTTTTCAGGGAATACAGGCCTCCCTCAAAAGAGGACACTTGAATACCAGTCAGACACCTGGTGAACAACCCAGCTGTTCACAGCTGTTCTTTCCATCTCTATTTTCATTGTTTGCAGAAACAATGAAGTGATCGAGGACTAAGAGAGTTGAACGGATGAAAAAAAGAGACCCAAGTGCCAAGCTCTTTAGTGCTCTTTGTAAAACCCAAATAAATGGAAAAATAAATCAAGCTTAGACATCAACAGGAAATTGAAAAGTTACATCAATGGAAGGACAGAAATGTGTACGTCAATCATTTGGCTGGAGATGTTGTGGTATAAACAGATTTTTATCACATATAGCTCTCTATTCAAATAATTATGTCCTAGATTTCTTTTGTAAAAGCACACATAGTACGATTTTGCCAACAAGCCTCTGGGAACAAATATGAAAAACAGAGCAACACTGGCTTTGCTGTCTCTGATTTCAAGCTCGCAAAGTTTTTAAAGCACCCATTTAATTCAGAAAAAGAGAAAAGTCTTGTGTGCAATCCTCAGTCAAGGCTGTAGGACATGTTTGATGCCTACAGCCAGACACAGGCCTACATGTTTTGCTGAACAGAGATGGACTCCTTGAACTGTGCCATTCCCACTATGTTCAGACCTAATCGGTGTTGTCATCTCTCTTTTCCCTCCTTCACTGCAACCCACATTTCTTTCAGTTAGTTCATTTGCCCACAGGGAAAGGTTAAATGTGACAGCAGCCTGTCACCAACCCAGCGCCCCGAGCTCCCGTTCCCATCACCGCACCTCGCAGCTGACGCACACGGTCAGCCTGGCGCCACCTCCATCGCAGGGACGTGGTCCCTCATCACGGGAACCACGCTGCTGCCAGCCGCCCTCGGGTGCAGATAACGGGCCCTTGAGGACAAAGCCTTTGCCTTCCTTTTGAGATGTAAGATATCGGGATACAAACAGTAATAAATAATTGATGTGTCAGTCTGAACTGAATCCTGTTCCCTTGCCTCACCCACTTCCACTCTGCTTACCACCAGGCTTTTTTTTCTCTCTCTGCTTCTTCCACACCCACCTTTTAATTTTGTATTCCCTTGGACAAAAGCAGGACTCCAGTCTGCAGCAAGGGACTTTTCCTGGGAGTTTTTCATCTCTGACGAGGAGGGAACCAGGTCCCTATGCTGTTGAGAGGTTTCAGCCTCTGAGCTCCTCCTTCCACCCTTGCTCCTGATGCTTGGGTTCTCCCTCTTGCCTAGACCCATCAGTTATACCACAGTTAGCCCTGCCATGTTCCTTGGGTTTCTTTCTTGGCACCAGGCAAGGTTTTCTGCTGCAAATTTAGCCCAAATCAGTTTTGCATTGTTCTCTCCCAGCTGCTATCTTATCATTGCTGCATTGTTTCTTTTTGGCTTCCTCTGTGGTTCCTATCTGTCTTCTGGCTCTTTGTGTACCACTGTAGCCTTAGCTTCAGTCATTCATCAGACATCTCATTACTGCTAATTCATAACATTCTGATTTTGCTCTGTTCCTGTCAATGTATTTCAACCTCTCTGAGTGAAAACTCAGCTGAACTCAAGTCAAATCTATCCTTCAACTTACCAAAAAGCACTGAGCTGAAGCAAAAGTCAAGGTAGTGTGAAGGTGACCATGAAAATGTTCACAAGCACCACATAAAATAAGGACTTGTTTTCCCCAAGCTTTCTCCAGAGCTGTGAAGCCAAGCCCAGCTGTCCAAAACCCCTCTGGTGCTCTACAGAGCTGTTTGTGTGAACTCCTGCCAAAGCACAGTTCTGTTTTGAAATCAGGCACTTCTTAGAGTTTTATATGATTTGTTGAAAAATCAATTCAATAGCCATAGCTCTGGCCGAGCTCTATGCTGATACTTCAGGTTGCTTTTCCCTAAGAATGGCAATATTAACACTTCCATGTATTGGTAGGATACAAATGTCACAACTGAGATCTACTCCAGTCTGGAACTGCACTTGAGATTTAGAGATCTAAATAAATTATGACCCCACAAAAACATCACCAGATGTCTACGTGAGCCCACAAGTCAATGAAGTAGTTCCAGAGAGGGGGAGCACACACAGATAAAGCCACGCAGGTGTGTACGTCCTTGTTTCTAAGGTCCCTTGGCTCCTCTGGTTGCAGCCAGAGGCTCACGCATGTTTTAGCTGGCATTTACTCTTACTTTACTGCTGTAGAAAATCTTGCATGGAAATGCTTCGTGTTTCCTGTCTCCAAGTGGCTGCTGAGGTCCCCGTTTGCCAGATCTTCAAGCAGATGGCCAACTTGATGCACATGTGAATGAAATTACTCCTCTTTATGCTTTCAAGTAAGTAATTATCCACCCAGTAGCACTTAACTCTGTGTTGGGTCATTCATTAGAGACAAATCAGAAGCAAAGTTGACACAAATACATGGTATTCTGAGAATGATTTCAACATTTTTAGCCAATTTCTCAGCAACTTGCTATGATTGGTGGCACACTCAATCTTCATGCAGCAAAGGTGGCCAAAGAGGAAGTTTTGAGAGCTTAAGCTTTAAATTCTCCAAGTATTAAATCCACCATTTGTGTAAGAAGTAGGTCACCCTGTGAAAATGCTGCAGCAATTTATGGTTTTGGGCTGAGTGCCACACTGTATAAGGACATCTATTTTCAATTTAATATAACAAACCTGTCTTTTGTCTAATATTTAGTGGCTCTGGTTCACAATTATCCTCAGATAATCAATAATCCCTTGGAACAGAGATGCCGTAGTCAAGTTGCCAGCTATGTGCCACCTTTGACTGCGAGTTGATGCGTTGCTGACCAATCAGTGCAGAGACAACCAAACCGAAGGGAAACGTTGTACAATGTGAAACTGGTACATGCCAACCTCCTCCCTGGTGTCACTTCACTGATCACACTTTAGGGACACGGAGGCTGCCTCTGGGCAGTGATGGCTGAACCCCTGATAGTGAAAAGCCTGAACTCCACCATCAGTATTGTCCCGGTTTGGGCAGTACTCAGTAAACTGAGTGCAGCCAAGTGTTGTCTGACAGATAAGCTTATTAGAGTGCAAAGTAATATTCTCATGCTTGGCAAATCCTTTTGACTTTGAAAGATTTAATTACTTATTTTTGCTCAGACAACATGGAGACTCAGTGCTAAACTACACAAAACAAATTGAATATCCAATTTCAAACAGTTGGCTCTGGTCTGGAAGCACTTCAGTTGATTGCCCTGATTCAAAGGAGAATAATTATTTCATTTTGAGTACTGTAATGTTTTTTAAACAGCACATTGGCTGACCTATCCTGGATCGTGACTTCATAAACTTCACATACATGTTTTTGAAGATAAGGCTTGTGCCTTGCTTCATCAAATGGATGTTTAAGCTTCACAGCTGCAGTAAGGGGAGAGGAGTTGCCCATCCGACCCTTGACACTGTTTCGGGGGAGACAGTGATGAAGGGAACTACTCACCTGTATGAGTGTGTGTGTCTGTAAGCGTAAGGATTTAAAGGTCAGATTCACGTGGATGTATCTTTTTCACAGATACAGCAATTTTGCTTTAGGGCTTTTCATACATCCCACCACTTTCTAAAGATCCCCTCTCGTTTCTGTTGAGTATGTGTTTGAGGCAGTTGTTTCCAAGGGCAGGGGTCAATCTCCTCCTGACAAATCTGCCTTGCCCCTGCTGTTGGAGGAGCAGGGAAGGAGAAGGGCTGAGCCACCACTTGATGGGACTGATCTGCACCAGGAGTGCTTGGAGTCATGGTCACCACAGGACAGCAAGGAAGAGGTACACACGCTGGTCCACAGGTGGTGGGTTTATCTGGGTGACCTGAGTGAGGCCACAAGGGGAGCGATCCAGATCAGCTGTGCTGAAGATCATCAGAGGCTCAGGTCACCAGAAGAGATTCTGCTCATGACACCTGGGTGTTTTATATCCCTAGGTCTTCCACAGCAATATCTGCCATTGCTGCCACTGGAGATTGATTGAACAAACCCATTCTTTTGGGCTGTATTCATGCCAAAGGGTGGTTTTCAGATCCAAGGCCAAAACCTCCTAAGAAGCCACAAATCCTTATGGCTCAGGTGACAACCAGCAGCCATCACTTAGTACTTGTCCTTCAGCTTCATACAGGGCAGAGTTTTAAAGCACATAGCTTTAGGAAAAGTCTTGAGGCATAACAGTAGAAAAATGAGGTGCCTGGTCCTGCACAGGAGATATCTATGCTCAGAGGTGTGTTATGTTTCACAGGACTCAGCACAACGCTCACGCCCTATGTGGACCACCCAGTTGCATGGCAAGAAACCCATTTTTCTCATGGTTTCAGCCATGTCTTTGCCGGACTGCTGTTTTTACAGCTCTCTTGTTTTTCCAGCTGGTTTGTATGCCTGAGATAAGGTCACTGAATGCAAAGGGCTTGCTCAGAAGTCAAAGAAAATCTCTTCCAAGTTTAAAAAGAAGAAAAAATAATTTTAAAAAACCACCTGCAGGGATCGCCTTTCTCCAAGAATGAATTGCTTGCTTTGGAGGCCTATCTCCAAGAAATCCAAGGCTGAATTGGCCCATGACTTATATTGCCAAGGTGTGTGTGGGGTGAGACTTGACTGTCTCTTTAAGAGAACAGACTTTCAGAAGACTTCAATAACAGAAATCTATACCCATGATTTAAGACAAGGGCTCAAACTCCCTTCCTGATAGACAGACATCAGGAAAACTAAGGAGGACATAAAGAACTTGCTAAAAGGAGATTGCTACTCAAAGGAACGGATCCAAAACACAGAAGCTCTGTTCCCACCACAGCCACAACCTTCACATGATTGTAACACTTAGTCACTGTGAGGATGAAATCCAAACCTGGCTGCAAGGTACCTACCAGGAGCTGTTAAATCACCTGAATAACAGGGAGAAGGGAGAAGTCCACCTGCTCCAAGTCCCAGCCTCAACTCTTCTCTCCTATCATCATCTTTTTTCACTGAATGCCCTGAGGAGCAAAAGCAAATAAGATGTTTCTCTGATAATTTTGTTTTTCTTGGAATGTGGGTCAGGTCCCTGCTCTGTGGGAAAATAGATACAGGCTCATCTTGCACTGTCCTAAAAGGGTGGTCTCACCCCAGACAGCTGCAGACTCTCACAGATGTTTTGGGAAACACCAGAAGTAACTGCTCTGATTTTACTCTTCAGGACCAAGGTGCACAACCTTTAGTTGTGATAAATCACAGCCAGTCAACAAAATACGACCAGTCAGCCTTGCAACCTCTTTTGCCCTGCTTGAAGATGGTCAGAAGGCAGAGATGCCTACCCCAGTGTTTCCCAGTCCTGTTTTCCTGAGCATGCTCAGGCTACTGGTCCTGCGAGAGGACCTGCAGGATATGGTCCAAGGGAGGAAGATCCATAGCACACGTCTAGGGAGTCGTCAGCATGAAGTCCCATCTGTCCTGCAGGAGGTACCACCCAACCTTGTGCTATCACAGTAACTGATGAGGGGGAAGATTTCCCTGGGGACATAACGAATGCTTCTACTTTCACTGCTGGTCAGATTTCCAAGAACCAGACAATGTAATCAAGTCATTCAATGGCAGCTTTTTACCATAAATCAAGACCCCTGCTTGCCTGGCAGGAGGAGAATGGGCTTTGAAAGAACCAGAATTACTGGAGAAAAAACATAAAGCTTTTAATGTTTTAACCAGAAGACCAACAATGGTGAGTGCTCTGTGGGCACACCAGTGAGTCATACATTGATCTGATATTTTATGTCACTGTAGACATGCTGGTTTGATTTTTAAACAACTGCAAGAGCAGAAATTTTGTTCCCATGGAAGCTATTTTTTATTACACTCCTAAACCTAATCTTAATTCTTCCAAGTGTATTTTGGACTGTGGCCATTCTGTGCACGTGTGGTAGGAAGCTGCTTTGCACAGCTCCCTGCAAAATGGGACAACTGAGAGCGGCTCCATGTGGCATCCAAGTCCATGAGAAGCAGAAGGCAGTAAGAGTGGCTCAGCTGGCGAGGAGAGGGCAAGCGGCACCCCCAGGGTCCAGGGAAGAGGCTGGTGTTACCATAACAGGGTTGGAAACAAACACATAGAGATCAAATTAAAAAAAAGGAGAGAGCAAGCTTCTTTGATAGCCTTAATATCACAATCAGGAGAAACTTCCTGGCCTCATATTTTCCATATAAACACTCTCCACTGGATAAACTTAATGGTTCCCTAACTGCAACGCAGAAGGGCTTGATCAGTTCAATTGACGTCACAGATTGAGTATTTTAATGAAATGTGCTGTGCTTCCCCCATTTATATGTTTGACCCTAACCTTTACCAGATGTGCAATTCATGCTCACTCGCAGACACTGCAGCACTGTGTTTTGGAGGCTCTCGGAAATCTGAAATGCTGAAATGGAAATAAAATCCTCTGACACGAACTCTTTTGTTTGAGCTGCTCCCCACCACCGTGGGCTGCACAGAGGGCTCTGCTCTGCTTACGCAGGAGTGTACCCTGAGAAATGAGGAAAAAAAAGGCCAAAAGGGTTATGCTGTGCACTGCCCATCTGTGCGGGAGTGTAAAGGATCTCCCTGCCACTGAACAGGGCCAAAATCACAGCTCTCCCATGTAACACCCAAGCAGTGGCCCTGAGACCAGTCTGTGTCAGAGGGAGCAGAAAAAGAGCTAGAAACTCTGAATTCAGCGTTTGGCTCTGCTATGTCTGTGTGGGCAAACTGTTTCTGCCTCTCAGCCTTGTTTCCCAGCCACAAAATGAGCCAATCTTCCTTTGCCCAGTTTGATCCCAGGTTTATCAGGGGCAGGACTGGGCTGCGTGGGTGGCACTGAGAGGACTCACTGGTGCCCTCTGGGACAGCTCAGGAGCTTCTTTGAGTGGGAGCAAACTCATATCGGTACTGCAGTCCCACTGCCCCCATGTTGATCTGGATGCAAATCTGCTCCATGCTGAGACTCCCCCCAGCAGTTTCAGCTCCAAAGCAGGGCGTCGCTGAGCTCTGCAAAATGGGAAACCAGCTGGAAATAAGTCACGGTCAGGGAAAAAAGCACATCATCAAAAAAGATGCCATCAGAAGTGTTCTGGTATTCAATGCTCATTTAGAAAGTCCCCTGCCCATTCTTTCTGCAAAGAAAAGATAAAATGATGGAGCAGGAGAGGGTTAAAACGAGATCCATGTTCCCAAACCTCAGCTTTGATTTTCGATCACTTCATTTTAGATAAATTGGAAGCTGGACCCAAGCCACCCTTCACTTTTGGGCTTGGATTAGCGAATTGAAAGCCACTGATGAGGTTTTGCAAAACCAAACTCATATCCTCCTGGGCCTGGTCCTAGCTGAAACTGAGCTAGCCCTGAGCAAAAATAAGTGAACCACTCTTTAAAACGGACACGCCAAAAATGCTGAACTCAAAAACCGCCAACTGAGAAGGAGCACATGAAAGCTTGTGCAAGGCACTCATTCCTTTTAACTTGGCGAAGACCGATCTTGCAGCACCAGCACTTTGCAACAGATTAGACAGTATAAATGCTTGGAAATGTTAAAAAATAAAAATTGATGGGTTTGTTTTTAGTAATTCCATGAACACACATAAGAACTATGCATCCTGTGGCCAGTTTGCATTTGTCCCCAAACAGATGATGGTGGCTCTTAGCACAGCAACCTCAGACCTGCTCACATTTCCCTTTAACGTTGATCCTGCAGACCCAGTTCAGTGGAATGAATCAGAGCTGGGCAGAGGCCATCCTGACCCCAAGATAAAAGCAGCCAGGTATGGAGTTGGCCCAGCACAGCTGCCCTGCCTCAGGCACACACCTTGCTGTAACACAAAATGATATCCACTTTTAGGCAAGTCTCAAGTGTTGATCATGTTCTTGAGAGTCACAGCTGCCTCTCAGCCCCATCTAATTGCAAAGGAAAGCTTCCTCCTGCCCACCATGGCCATAGGATGAATCCTCCCCTGCCCGGGTGTCCTGGGACAAAGCGTGGGGACAGGAATCAATGCTCTGGGTCGATGCAGAAACCCAAGTTCTGGCCACAGGCTGGTTTCCGCATGTCAGAGGAGATGCAGCAGCACCCTGGGAGCTGTGGGTGAGGATTTGGTTGAGGGCATCTGCAACACCACAGTGATGCCACTGCAGCACTGCCTGTGGCAGCAGCGACTGCCCCATGGCACCACCAGCCTGGGGTTTTCTTCCCAGAAGTTGCAAAAAGAAGAAGGAATTATAAAGTAACTCAAACCATGATCTAGAAAGTAGATGCCCTGCCTACAAGTTCATAGCCAAGGTGCTCAGGGCTTGCTGCAGGGTGTGCATAGTGTCCCAGACCTGCACGGCCATTGCAGCAATGCCCCCCTTAATCCTGTCTCCTTATCACCAGCCTGTTAACACCACCACACTTTTATTAGCAGGAAATCCTAAATACAACTATCAAGATGTTAATGTAATTGCAGCCTGATAAAAACAGCAGGTAGGGCCCCTCTCAGCCCCAAGGTGGGCAGAGCAGCTCCTCTGAGTTCCCAGACTCACAGTAAATGCAACCTGAGCTTCAACAGTTAAAAGAGTATTTTACCAGTGGCAACAAGAGAGATTCAAGCAAAGCAGGAAATAACGTCTTCATTTGGATCAGGACTGCAAACTCGACTGGGCTGTCTTCCCTGCCATAATTTACACATCCCCACAGACATACATGTTGGAAGTGATTTTTACAGCCAGCCAGGAGACAGCCACACAACCCACACCAGCTCTGGTAGGCACCAAGTGCCTCAGACCCCTACAACGTATCTGCCTTTCTGGTAAGAAGAATGCTGGTTGTCTTTCTGGTATCCCATTTGGTTTTATTTTCCTTTACTTACTGGCAATAAATTGTTCCATTTCTCTTGCTCACCACACACTTTTATTTATATTGTGTTAATTTTTGTTTGCTCATTTGTTGTGATAGGAGTGATGAAAGACTTTGGGTTCACCAGATCACACACCAAAGCTACCTCAGGGCACATAGTTACTTTAGAGTCACTTATTAAAACTCCACTTCCAGCTCCTGACCCCAGCCTGTGCCCAAGGACCTGTGCCACACTGGACTCTGAACCAGCCAAGCTTTTCCATCTCCTGCCTCCCTATACATGGCTTTTCCACCAGCCTTTCACACTAGTGAGGGGTAAAGGACTGATGCACCTCATAGGTGCTCACTGTGTAGGGATTTGTACCACAGGGACAAGAAGCTAAAAGGGAGTTCTGGCTTTCCTTTCTGAGCAAAGTCACTTATCAAGGGATAGACTCTGTCCCTGAGAAGCTCCTCTTCAAAAAGTCAGCTGTGGTGTGGTCTGACACAGTGGGTTGGAGAAGATAATTTGCGTATTATCTGGCATGTGTTGTTTGGAGACCAGTTAGCTTTTCCTCATTTATGTACTTCTAATGTACTCATTTATGTACTGATTAAAAAAGCACTAAAAGCAATAACCCGTATTATCAAAAGTGTCAAGATCAGAGATGTGCTGACCCCAGCTCCTCTTGCAGCAACTGTCTCCCTGGATGGCTTAACTCAACTGTGAAAGGAAATTGCCTCAATGAAGGAAAGTGGAGCCAGTGAAGCAGACAGTATAATAATTTTCCCTCTGTTTTCACAACCGGGCACAGAGGACTGACAGTCTGGATTTATGGCTGGGTTTACAGCCTTTGCTGCCTCCTAGCAGCTGTTGTGCAAAACAAACCACCACCCAAACCAGAAATCACCAAGTCAAGAACACTCTGCCTGAGAGGAAAAAGTGCAGGCACTTATTAATGAAATTAATCATTGACAGTAAAATAACAAATAGGAAAATGTATTTACCATCTTTGCATTGAGATGAGATGTGTAACTCCCTCTTTCTTGTATTCATGAACACATGCACAGTCAGGAGAAACACTGGCAGCCCCAGTGCTTGTCTGGGGCACAGCTCTCCCACTTCAGCTGGGGCTGAACCAGAGGAATAAACTAAGAAATATGTAAAGGAAAAAAGTGAATAGAGTGTTTATCAAAACAAAAAAGAGTGAGAGCCACAGAGAATAACCTGGCCTTTCTTGCCAGGTTGCAGTATTGGATGTACAAAGCAGCACCAAGGTCTAACTGGGCTCCCACATGAGATGCACGGACCCTGGTCCAATCCAAGCAGCGTTGCTGTCTGTGACATTTCAAATCCTACTTGTCTGAAAAACCTGCATCCTCAAGAAATCAGAAATGTTTAGAGGAAAATAAAAGAAAGAGTTT
>NW_010201415.1:42779-53403 GCF_000695765.1 Mesitornis unicolor
CATGGGTAAAAGCAGGGTTGATATCAGGCTTAAAGCATGATAGAGGCATTTGGGAGGATGTGTGGTGATGAGGCCACTTTGGGGCCAGGCTGGCAGGAAGGTGCTGCCAGCTCCAGCGTGGAGGTGACAACCACAGTGAATTCGGCAGCTCTGAACTGAGCTCACACAGGAAGGAAGGAAGAAACGGGATCTGAAGATGGCTGTTGCATTTGACATGCCAAAGTTGTTGTTGATTTTAGGCCGGTGAAGAATGATCTGCTGTGTTCCCTGGTTGTCTTGGCTCCCACTCATAAAGGCACTTAAAAAGCTGCTTAGCCTCAAGTATGTGCTTAAGTGCTTTGCTGAATTAGTCAGTTAGCATATATACTTGCCTACAAGTCTTTGCAAAAGTCAAGTGAAAGCATTGGGATTTTGCTGAATGCTTTCAATGGCCTTCAGAGCAGACCACAGGTACCAAGTCACCCTCTCCAATCACACCTCCACAGCCTGTGCCGTGGCCTGCAGAGCTGCTGCATGAGCAAAAACTGAGCTTTGCTGCCTGTCTCTGGTCATCTCTAAGCTATATTGAGGCAATTTTTGTGATCAGCTTCATCGTGTCATTTGTAGCACTCAGTGCCATTTGGAAACTCCTGGCTGAATAAAGCTGAGCTCAACGTGTCCAGAAATGGGTTTAAACGTTTATGTTTGGAGCTTGCTTTTCGTGCCATTAGAGGCTCTGAACTCCAGTGATGCTTTTAATTTGATTTAATTAAGGGAAGCCATTTCCAAGGAATTATACATATAGATCACATCAAAGAGCAGTGATGCACCCTAAGATGCAAGAGATGTGATACACAGTGACTCACGGGCTGTGTCCAGCTGCCAAATGAGTCAGCATTTGAAGCAAACTCATCATAATCGACCTGCCAAAATTAAGGGCCTGTGACCTGTGGTACCATGTCCATGCTGGGTGGAAGGAGACGAGCCCCGTCGGTCCTCAGACCACAGCACACAGCAGTGGCCCATCCCCAGGATGATGTCTCATGGGACCTGCAGCTCTGCACCATCACGGATTAACTCCGCAGTGGGGAATTTAAAATCTTGCCTTGCTCTAGTTTGCTCAGGGAAGTACATAGCAAAAAAGAGCTGAATTTCTGGTGAATATTAAGCCTGGGTGCAGAAGACCTCAAGCCTTCTCAGCTCATTAAAAGCCAGACTGAAGCCAGTTCCAAAGGAACTTGTAGTCAAATGAAGTGCTGAAACAAGTTATTTCTCTTAAAACTTCTGCGGAAGCAATATTCTTGCTGGTGCCGTCCAAGGGGAGGATCACAGCGCTGGCCCGTGTGCCCCTTCCCCTCTCGCATTTGCCAAACAGCAGCAAATAATGGGTTTTTTTACTCCTTCCGCAGAAAGTGTAATCTGAATTCTTGCCGATTCTTGTAAAATTTGAAAGCTGAGCAAGCCTGAATTTTGCACACAGACACCCGAACACACACCCCTTGTAATTTGTGATGCATTTCTGCAGATGCAAGGGAGGACAGCGACCATCTGTTTTTCTGGATGGGAGAGCAAAAGAGCCGCAAGGAAAGTTCTGGTGAGGCGGTTCATCTTGGGGCTGTGATTTACAACTGTTAATACAACAAATCCTCTCCAATTGCCCTGGAGTTGCTCAGGAACCAGGATCCAGCCAACAGAGCAAGCTAAGGTCAGGAGAATTTAATGACAACTGACTTGACTGGGAAAGTGAGGGAAAAGCCGGATAAATTGCTGCCCTGGGGCCAAGCTAAATTGCTGTGGGCTGTGGCTCCAGCATGGAGCGATGGGCGCTGCCGTGTCCCAGCGGCCTCGGTCACCAAATGGGGCTTCAACTGCAAATGCAAGGGTTCATCCTGCACCTCCACCCTTCTGGAGGGATCGCTGGGAACTGACAGCAGCATCAGCTCTGTCCCAGCGTCTGTCAGTGCTGACTGCAGCTTCTGCACCTGCAAGGAGAGCAGCAAGACTGAAATTTTGTTTTGGATGGTCTGAAAAAACTGCTTAACAACCCCAACTTTTTATTTTTTTAGGGTTCCGTTTTTTTTTCTATTACTCAGTTTCAGGAAATGCTGAAGCTGCTTCCACCACCCTGTCCCAAAATGGGGCACCACCTTATTTTTAAGAAAGTTAGAAGTGGATGTTGAAGTTATTTTTAGAGAAAAAACTAAAAATAAAAAAAAAATTTCAGCAAACACAACACAGGCTCAGAAAACATCCTGATGTCACCAAATCTGTACTTTTCACTGGAAAAAGCTGCGTGAGAACCATTTGCCTGTGTTTACAGAGAGACGATGAGAACAGACTGGCTGCTGCCACCCTCTTGGGGCCCATTCCCATCCCCTCCCAACCATCCCCTCCAAACTGGGAACACCCCGCATCCCTGCATGCACAGCTCTGCTGGTGTGACTGGCAGCACCAGCGTGGAAGGGGCAAGTTATGGGATGGGCAAGGAGCCTAAACTGGGCCCAGAGCCCCAGCAGACCCTCTCTCTGAAGGCAGCACTTCATGGATCTGCCCCTCCAAGGAGCACGCTGGCTCATGGCAGAGCACATCCCTTAAACCAGTGCTGGAAGAAATCAGCAGGAGCAAAACTGTTCTGTCTTTGGTAAATTCCACGTACAAAATACCACGGTGTGTTATTTAGTTTAAATGATCTTTTTTCTTTTTCATATCCAGCATGGCTGGATAAAATAAATATGTCGAAGCTGGGATATTACACAAGTCCCTGAGCAGGGCAGTTTCACTGGAATAAATGGCTTTTCCCAGAGCATTTACCAAATGGCACCACAATGCACAAAGACTCCCAGCTGAGGTTCACTCACGCTGCTGCACTTGGGCCCTTCCCTTTTCGCCCGTGTTCTTCACAGCAGAGAGTGCAAATAAACACTGACATTGAAATGTCCTTGCACACCTCATGGGCACCATGAGTGCCCAGCAGCCTGTAGGGATGGCCCGAGGAGCAGGACTGTGGAGACACTGCTGAAAGCCCAAGAGGAGCAAAATCTCAGGCCTTCCTTTCCTACTTCACCGCTGCAGCTAAACCCCTGCTTTTACAAGGCATTATTTAATTCTTTTCATGCTGACCATCCAGTCCCTCCATAGCCACAGAGCAGACTGGCTCAGGGTTGTCTCCGACAGGATATCCTCTAGGGAAAAACCTCTGTACAACATGCAAACAATAGAGCCCTGCCTTTCAATCCATAGGCATTTTAAAAGATATACAACCATTTTAAAAGATATGCCCAACCTCTCCACCCCACAAACCTCGGATATCTGCTATCTGCACAGCAGTCAGCACCACAATATCAGATCTACAATGTAATTTAGATTTGTTTCCTGCTGTTTGCGAGCGATTCCCACCAACGTTAAAGGGAGCAGAGCGGCTCCGGTCCTACATCTCTGCCCACCCCTCTGCCCACCAGCCAGCCTTACCTTCATGGCAACAGCTACAGAGGCCTCGCTGCAACTCGCTTCCATAGGTTCCTATCAGGGTTTTGGGATCAAGCCGTATGCAGATGTACATAACATCAGAGTGAACCCTTTCACAAGGACTTTAAAGAAACTGCTGGACTGAAGCATCTTCCAATGACCTCATGCACCAGGTGGAGAAGCAACACGTACAGTGGTCCAGGTTGGTGATAAAACAACCAGCCAGTTGTTCATGGACTCTCTGGTTTGGTCACATTAGGTTGTGCTGATTCAAGCACTGTCAGCTGAGCTGCTGGGCCTTATTCTGCTCTCAGTTATGTCAATGCAAATTTGGAACAACTCCACTGACTTTCACAGCATAACCTAATTTAATGGAGAGCAGAATCTGATGTGCTTTCTGTATTCATGCCATGTAATAGGGAACAGACTTGACTCTCTGAGTCATTAGCAAGGGAACACATATGGAAATTAAGCTCTTGAGCCCGATTTTTTTTGCCCTTGTTGTGGAAACAGCGTGACTTGCCACTGAACTGTAGCCTGATACCCATTGCCTGCAATAGGTCACTTCTGTAGCATTGAAAAGGTTTTAATCTGCTTGACAGAGTGAAAAAGAGAAAGCATCTTTAAAAGCCATTTCAGTCTTAAAGCAAAGCTCTGAAATCCTGCCTGTGGGAGTTTGAGAGGCCTTGAGTGAGCAGACAAGTGCAAGACAATGGCACAGCACTAGCAGTACACAGCGATGGATCTCAGGAGTCCCAGGGATATTTCTCATGTCTGTATCATATCTAGTCCCTCCCTAGTAAGTCCACTGAAGCTGGGTCTGATTTATTAATGTATTCATAATGTACTCGTCAGAGTGGAAACTGTTTATACTGGGCTTTGGGAAGAAAACCCTTAATGGAGGAGGGTGCTACTGTGGGTCAGCTGTGTGCAGAGCCAGGTGGCTCATTTATGGCCAGCGGTGGCCTCCGGCATGTCCTTCCTTGCACTCGCATCATTCACAAGCATATGAAGACAAACGGCACAGAAAATAACTAATGTTTTCCCACAGCAAAGCAGTCCCACGCTGCCAGCATGAGCAGGCAGAGCCCTGGGGACAGACTGCCTGGCTCCCAGCACCGCACCGCAGGCAGGGTGGCTGGTGCAGGGAATGCCTTGGGAGGAGGGTTCAGCAACAGAGCCCTAACTGGCTGAATATCACTTACAAATATCACAAAGGCCTGGCCACTGCTGAGGATTTTGATCCTTTGGGATCTTTGTCATCTTCGAAGAGGGCTCAACGATGAGTTGTGCCTCAGTTTACCAGCCTCTTCAGGCAGCTGATGTACTGCGTCATGTCAGTGTGTTTGTTATTAGACCTCCTCATGGCAGTGCAGATCACGAGTGAAAGCCTCATGACCTAGGACCAGCTCTCTTCAAAGAATTAAAAGAGGTTTGAGCAATTTTTTTTTAGCACTCGTTCTCACTTGAGCCTCAGCAGTCACTGTGTTGCAGGCATCCGTGGGGTTGAGCTCCTTGCCTGCTCCTTTCCTCTCTTGCCGCCCCGATGTGGAGCAGCCAGGCCCGCTCTCCCTGCAGCCCTCGCTGCCTGAAACCCAGTTTCTGCTAATCTTTATGTGCAGACTTATAGAAAATAGCTGGTTTTTGTAAACAGTTCTTCTTCTGCAAACAGATTTCTTTGTACTTGCTGAGGACATGGGACACAACCTACACTGTGAATAACAAATGAAGAGGAGGTCACAAAAAGAGAACTAAAAAACCCTAAAAAATCCCTTGAGACAAACTCCACCACAAGTGGACACCCAGCCTGTGGCCCTGGGCATATTTCACAGTGAGAGGAACGATCCCCTTAATCCCAAGCAAGAAACTGCTGTTCCAATATACAGTTTCTTTGCTGGGTACTTGTCTTTCATTCTGCATCCCTGAGCCAGTGCAGGATTTGCAAACATTTAATAATTCCAAGAACAAGCACATTACAGCCTCAGAGCAAGGGGAAAGCCCTTTTCCTGCCAACAAGACATATTATTGTCAATACCCCATTGTTGTACTCGCACTCACCACCCCTTAAAGCAATTAATGGATAAATCAGGGGTTTTTCTGTGGCATTTCTGTGGGTGGAGTTTATTCCCATCCTTATCTGAGCAGTGGATCTTTCCCACCAGTAACCTGGTGCCAGGGTGTCCCACAGCCCGTGACGCCGGAGTGCGCTGCAGAACAAACAAACTCAATTACAGGAGGATATTTACAATTGCTGACCAAACTCTCGATTTCCTTGGTAAGCTCCTCAAGACAATACGCTCCGGGCGCTGGCTTCCAGTTGTACTGTCAGAAATTGATACAGGCCCAAGAATGAGAAAATATTGTGCTTAGATTTGCGATAGGCAAGGAAAACAAGTGAGGGATGTTTTTGGAGGGTTCCTCCCCCCTCCACGTGTTTGTTTATTTTTACAGCCACGGGATGGAGAAGGGAGGGCGCATCTCCCCTTGCCCACCCTGCCCTGTCCTGCCAGCAGCCAGTCCTACAGTGCTGGTGGGCACCAGTGCGATTTCCCTGGGAGGATGAAGAAGAGGGACAGTGCTGCACCTTGTACAGGAGGCTCGTTGTTGCCCAAAACTGTATAGTGCCTTTACTGAGCTTGCTAAAACAGCCTTTCTCAGGTCTGCCAGGATTCAAGCAGGAAACTGTGGTGCCAACACATAGGGGTTTCCAATGGAGGATGACAGAAGCCTTCACCTCCTGTTGCAGGTGTAACCCCTGCTTATCCAAGCTGTGGGGCCTGTCCAGCACCCCTTCCCCATGCAGCACTTACAAGTCGAGCTAAAATCCCTCCCAAAGCAGGGAGGCCAGGCTTTACTCCCTTTTGCACTGGTTTCATTGCATATCAGCCCAGCCCCTTTGCAGGTCTGGCTCAGGGCATGTGACCGAACTGCAGGTTGAGACCAAGCTTGCTCCAGCATCCAAACCTCCCTGCAGCGCACGCTCACCACGGGCTGCTCTCGGGCACGAAATTCCTAAATCCCTTGAAGTGAGAAGTCACTCCTGAATTTGAGCTGCCCTGGGACAAGCACAGTGTCCCTTCTGTACAAGCTCCGACAGCCACCCCTGGAGCCAGTGGTGCCATTTCACATTGCCTGGCCTTCAGCTACCACCAGAAACAAACCCTGAGGCAAACGGTGCAGCCCCAGTTTATTCCTGGGCTGGAGCAACGTGGCCAGGGTGATGCTTTCCTACGGGGTGCTTAAAGGTGCCATATTATGGGCAAGGTCTTTAGGGATTTTGACACAGAGCAGCTCAGGTTCAGCCCTCGTTTTCGCCCCAAGCAAAAATCAGGCTTACCCAGATAAACAGCCTTTACACTGTGTGGGTTGACGGTTTAATGTTTGGACCAATTCTCTGTTTCTTATTACACCAACAGTGAATCTCGAGTGACGACACTGCAAGCAGTGTTTTCCAGATTTGCACCAGTTTAATGAAAACCAGAATTTGGCTCTACATCTTAAGAGATAAGACTCTCTGTACTCAAGGCCAATATGTTAATGTCTTCCAGCGTTGTGCATCTTTCTCCAAAACCTTTGTAAACCTTCCCTTATAGGTTATCCAGGGATCAAGGTATGAAACTCCACAAAATAGGCTGGCTGTGCAAGATTTGCATTTAACGTTGCATGGCTTTTCTTATCACTAGGCACTCTTGTTTGACTGAAAACCTCCATTTGTTATTTAGAGGATTAGGAACATTCAACAAGAAAAGAGGAAAAAAGGGCGGGTTCTGATAGCTGTGGGACTCAAATTCAGTAAAACACGTAAGTAGAGTAATTTCTCCAGATTTACACCAGTCTAATATCAACCTCTGGTCCAAAGAAGGAATATAAATTAGTCTGTTAATGAGAACTGGATTTCAACCAGCTGGATTAAGGTCCTGTAATACTTGTGTATTCTACTTTTCTCCCCTTGCCCTGTTAATTAACTGCAGGCCACCCAGGGTAACAAAGACATATGAGAGAAATACAGTGTATATTTATGTTGGCTCGTCTTGCTGTGATCTCCTTCAGGGTATGACCCAACTTTAATAACTCAGACTTACCCTATCACTTTCTGGCTCATTTCCTTGTGGGCTTATAACATATACAGTGCTTTTCAGATTATTCCTTCAGTACATTTGGGGAAAAAAATATTAAAAAAGGAGAGAGAGAGAGAGAGAGATGGAAACTGGCTACAAAAATTCATTAAAGACCATCTCAGGGGCTCTGTTTACATGTCCATTGCTTAGGGGCTCCTACAAATATTTATTAGCATGGATCACCTCATGACACTGTTTCCCCATGGCCAGTAACAGCATCTTCAGAGAACAACTGGAAGATGCAAGCGCTGGCATTCCACCCTCAATGAACTGAGAGCTATAAACAACTCCAAGGCTGGGTAATTTATCATTACCAGAAATTATACAAAGAGGCAGGAGTTGAAGTAAAATCAGGTTATATCATGGATCTGATTGTAAAAGCATACCAAACCAACTCCCAATATATCAGCTTTTCTAATGGCTTGGAATGGCTTGTACATTCAGTTCTCTGTAGCAGAGGCTGTTTAAACTAATTTAAACCTGCTTGTTTACAATTGTTTCTATATTTCTAATACTATTGTCAGGTGGACATTATCAGAGTCATGCTGCTAAGGTAAGTTCAGAAAAACTACCCAGTTTTAATAGCAGTTTCAAGTGTGTTACTGGGGTAAGAAGGAAGGAAAAAAATTGTTCTGAAACTCAGTTGTTCAGGATGGAGTGGATAGGTTTTTGGGGTGAAAGTCTGTAATAAATGGTTTTAACTTAAGGTTCACAAACAAGGGCCAAAGGCAGACCTTTTAATTCCTAGAAGACTCTGTTCCACACCATTTGTTTCCCCTGTCTTAAACTAAGTAGTTCCTAAAACTGAGATTACAAGAAGTGGTAAGTGTGGAGATAATTTAGGACTAACAGGGAGGCTGATCCCAACTAGAAGAATGAGAACTGCCAGCCAAAGAAGAGCAGAAAGCAGCTGTGAGCAGGTTGAAGCAGTAATCCTCAAGCACACAGTTGTGCCTTTAGGATGTAACAAAGGATTCAAAGAAGCCAAACATCTTGAGGAAAGAAAACAAAAGGATTTGCCTCACATGAACTTTAATTTTACCCATAAATTCCATCCTACATCAAAGAATTAAAGTGAAAGTTTAGCTGGAAACAGCATTTTCCTGCACAGAAGTTCAACTTCAGCAAGTGAGAAATTTCACCTCTTCCTCATGAAAAGATCTTTTTGTGAATCTCCTGGCCTGTTCTAAAGTAGGTTCAGTCCAAAGATATCTTTTGGAGAAAAATCAAGTGCAAGACATGTTGGGACTGTTATCTGTGCTGGTGGCTTGAGGCTTATAGGGACCATTGGAGGACTCCTTTAGCAACTAGACTGCCAAAGGCCTAGAAGCAATTTGTAGGGTGCAGAGAGCCAGGAAAGAAGGTGGCTGGTTCACACGGAGACATAGATTTGCCCCTGGGTCTGAACTAGGAGACTGTGGAGCACAAGAAGTGTTTGAGACCTGAACTGGAGATATTGGGTCATGAACTTCTGCGATACTTCTACTGAGTTTGATCCTTTTCTCAGGGAGAAAAGGAGCTCCTGGATGGTGCTGAGGGAAGAAGCTACTGCAAACACCGAGGATGTAGAGAAGACAGGGAAGAGTGAGCAGGGGCAGCTGTTTTTTGTGTATCCCCTGGTGAGACATTCCTGTGCAACAGAGCAGATGGGAGGACATGGACATGCCTGTGAGTTGCATCCCATCATACAATGGAATTTTACATTTCAGAAACTGAAGAGACATACCAGCTCTGAGTGTAAACCACACTTGCAGCCCTCTGAATAAAGTTGAGGATTTAATCATTTGGTTTATAGAGATGAGACATGATAGATTTACTACCTTCTCTGTGCAGTTTATTATCTATTGTCATGGTTTCTTTGCAAATTCCAGTTTCCAATGACTTGCTGTTTTTAGCACTGGGAAAGCAAAGTGCAGAATGATGCCAGTTAGCTCTGCTCACTGTTCTTCACATTGCTCTTCAGCTGGTCTTCTCAGTTGCTCTGAATAGACTCCAAAAGTCATTAGAAATTTGAAATCTTTTGTCCGAAGCTGGAATTACAATTGCTTGTGTTTTCAAGGAACCGCATAGGAAGTCCTCCTATTAAAAAAATTAACTGAAGTAGGGTGACAAAATTCTGCCTTTATCCTTTGAAATAGGAGCACAGATAGATCAGCAAGGGATGTGCAGAACTGCAGACCACAGTTGTGACATGTAATTGCTTGTATAGACTTAGTAAGCTTCATCCTAGGGGGAAAAAAATATCAGTTTATTTCCCACACTCCTTTAACTGAAAGAAATTCTCTCCAATGACCAGAGACCTTCTTCCAAATTCCACCCCAAGTATATTTATGGCCAGCCTACACTCATTTGTTCTTGTGCCAACATTGTCCTGTTTAAATGGCTCTTCTTCCTCCCTGGTGCTTGCCCCTCTGATGTATTTATTACCCTCATGATATAGTTAAGTGAGGATGGTTTGTATTCAGAAAGCTTTTACATCTTTCCCATTGATTGCTTTCAAATTGACAGAAACTGTAAGTGGTTGTCCCAAGGCACTCAAAAAGAAAAGAAAGAAATCAGAAGTAGGGAAGGGGACCGATGCAATGCTTACTGCAGCTGGCGACTCTCCCCAAGTCAGCAGCTTGGCAACAACTGGTAACTCAGGAGCAACTCACAGTTTACAGAGTTATTAATCCCCTTCTGATAATGTCCTGTTCATTCACTGTTAACTTCTCTGTGAAAATGGTCACAGGAAGAGGAGTATAACTTTTAACCATAAACCTGCTGTTAAGTTAGTGAAACCTCAATGGCCACTGGAAGTCAGGGCAATGAGACAACAGTGCTTCCTTAACAACTGTGCCACCCTAGAAGCAGTCCATGGAGATGCATGCTATAAATGCACATATTCATCCAATCGTCACTAGTAGTCAATCTTACATTTTTGTATCAGTGGCCACTACTGGAGACAGAACCTGATAGATCAGCATCATAGCCCACAGCACGCCTGCCTTTGTGCTGTTGGTGTTGAGGGCTCACACAACAGCAGGGCTCCCACACATGCATGCCACTGCATTTCGGAAGAG